>NW_028318095.1:22707500-22860250 GCF_062004578.1 Staurois parvus
AAGATTTTTTTTCATATTTTACTATGACCAAAGTAGTACAATGTTACCATAGTAACATTGTACTACTTTGGGGAAGTGATCAGTATTTTTTTTTTTTTACACAATTTGCTTATAGCAAAGAATTACTTTGCTATAAGCAAGCATTTACCTGAATGAAATCTGCATGTGATTAGCTGTGACCATTCACAGCTAGGCACTAGTATACAATGGATGGCATGAATGAAGCCATCCATTGTATACAACTGTCATGTGACCTGCTGTGGTTGGTCACAGCAGGTCACATGGTACCAGCAACCGGAGCCGGTACTCTGATCTGTCATCGGCCGTGTCCGAGGTACACGGCCGGTGACAGATCGCGCTGCTGCGCCGCTCTGCATTAGCGCAAACTGCGCATGTGTGGGAGCACGCCAAATGGCATGCACCCGGAATGCAGCAACACATTTGAAGCCGCCAAATGGCCATTGGCCGGGCGGCTAATGGTTAATAAAATTACTTAAAAGTAGTACTTCACTCTCTCCAATAACATTGTTTTTTTTAATCCATATGCTGCTAGCATTAGTAAATAGATAGGGAACTATATCATATTTACTATTTAAACTTTTTTTGCATTTCTTCAGTTACTTCCTGGTTTCCAGGCCTACGCAAATGATATAGTACAACCTAGGAGTCTTCAGGATGGGTTTTGTCAGCTAAGCACACCCTCCTGCCTGCATGCCTGAGCTAGGGGCCGGTGTATTCAAGGAAATAAATGCTACAAAAATCATCTGCTTTTATACAAGTTGGTCACTGCTAGAAAAGCTAGGGTGTGTGTTTTTGCAAAGTGATTTCTCAGCAAAACAAATCATGGAAACATAGATGGATGGGTGGGCTTGCTTTGAAATGATTAAATAGCATTTTTGATTTGTGGTGCAGTGCAGTTGTGATGCAGTGTAGTTCCACTTTAAGAGTCTATGCCTACTACCTTGTATATTACAGAGTACCCAATTTTACTGAGAAAAAAACCATTTCCCTCTGGGTAATCTATCTACATTGCAAGGATTTTAACAAACTTTGTTCCAGAATCTTACCTTCTGTTATTCTGAAAAAAATAGCTGTTTGTCTGTTAAGATAGCTATAAGATTAAGCGCTGAAGGTGGCGTGAAACGCTTTAGCTGAAGTGCTATGTTCCCTCTTTTGTATACTGTTGAGTTTCTATTTTGAATATGTTCAAATAAAGGTGATTTTATTGGATGTGCAGCCGACTGGATTTTTCTTCCTTACCATGTTTGTTTGTCTGTGCTCAGAGTGAATCTGTGTGGGAGTGATTTTAGAATTATCAATCATCTGCTGCACCTGCAGGACTCTAATGAGGAAAGTGGCAGGGTTTGCATCTCTTTAAACACGATTTCTCTTTGGGAATATCTCATCAAAAATGACTTTTTTTTGCAGGGGATGCTTAAAATCTGCTTTGTATTCTAGTACAGACCTCTGGGAAAGTCAATAAGCCAATCACACAAGCAGGAAATTTAATTTTTGAGGGTGTTCTATATACTAAGTACAGAATGCCTCCAGGCTGCCATTTTGAATTGCATTTTACAGAAAATTACAGTGCTGCAGATTAAAAAGGAAAGGTAATGTTTAAAACCATTCAATTACAATGTGTTGCAATTGCATACACTATATACAATTTTTTTTTTTATTTGCCATTTTTTTCCCTTGAAAGTGGAGTTACCTGTTAAGCCACCTGCTTTATGGAGTGACATTTTAAGTAAAGAAATGCGGTTTTAGATCAAATCTATCAGTAACACTGCAAATCTGCATTAATGCATTCCAGGTGTCATAATACACAGCAAAAGTAGAATTTAATTAGATATGATTTTCAGTTGTATAGAATATATTTATATTGTGTTGCAAACATATATACACACCCAACAGAAGAGACTTAAGCCTAGTACACACAGTCCAAATGTCGGGCAGCATCGGCTGGTTCAATACAAACTGGGCAACATTCAGACAGCCGGTCTGACAGAAGCCAAACGAACAAAGGGACATGACTGAAAAAGGTCTGCCGATCGGCACTCTCAGCCAATAGCTGAGAGCGTTGACTGGAGTGTTCTGGCTGAGAAGGAGGGGGGAGACGTCTGTCAGAATAAAATCGCACAACAGTGGGGGAGATCACTGTGCTAACATCAGAAAGTTAGTATAGCGGCTCCTCCTGAGCTGTCAACTTTTTTTTCCATTCAGTCCCCTTGGTGAAAAAAAAAACAAAAAAAAACTAGTAGGGTGTTTTAAGCTTTACAATAACCACTTTCCGAACGCAGATAGCCGAATGATGGCTAGACTGCGGTCGGCCAGTTCTATGACGTCCTCCCAGAACGTGCTCTACTGCGCACCCCCGGCGGAGCGCACCCGGCGATCTCCGTGATTGCTGTGTGCTACAGCTGATCACGTGATGTGGTAAAAGGCCAATCACAGCGGCCTTTTACCACGTGATCAGCCATGTCCAATGACACGCTGATCACCGGGAAATGCAATTGCCGGTTCTCGGCTGCACTTTCCTCACGCTGTCAGAGCGTGAGGAAAGTACTGCCGAGATCCGGCAGCTGTCAGAGCAGGGATCGGCACCGATCATCAGGGCACTGATGATCAGTGTCCTGATGATTGGTGCCCAGCAGTGCCACCCACCAGTTTCACCCACCTGTGCCCAGCAAAGAAACTTTTTTTTTTTTTCAAATTTTTTGCAATTTTTTGTTTATAGTGCAAAAAGTAAAGTGCCCAGCAGCAATTAAATACCACCAAAAGAAAGCTCTATTTGTGATAAAAAAAATGATAAAAATTTCATATGGGTACAATCTTGCATGACCGCGCAATTGTCAATCAAAGTGCAACAGCGCTGAAAGCTGAAGATTGGCCTGGTAAAGAAGGGGGTATAAGTGCCCGGTAGGCAAGTGGATAAGAACTATGTCATAGCCTCATTTATGGTGTCTCTGTACTGTAATAAATCATATCAGCTGATCTGAGATAATGTCACTTACTTCAGGGAGCCACCCTAACGTTAAAGTCTCACACATCCACTGAATATATTTTATTTCCGTTTCATGCAGTAGACAACAATGTCACTTCAGACCAAAAGTCAGAGGTGTCCTAAGACTAACAGCTTCCAATCACCAGAGTGCGCACCCTGTGAGTAAAGCATATCGCTGATCCTCTGACCTCTACTAGGCAATGCTCCACAAAAGCCTCTCATCAAAAGATTTTTTTTAATTCTGAACTTCCTGCAAATGTTGATAGTGTCACATCAAATTACAATTTGTATCAAACTGACGTCAAGTTTTTTGGTTTAGACATTTCTTCATAAAAAATTCATGATGTAATGTATTAAAATTCCAGCTCAGTAAACTTTACATTTTCAAAAACATTTACATATGGGGTTTGGGAACGTCCATTACAGTTTCACTTTTTTGGCAGAAACCTTTTTTCTACTTTGCTTCTGGCATTAAAGCAGAACTAAACTCCGAAATGCTCATGTTAGCTCCAATGGTCTAACACCCATGAGGGCCCTGGCCGACATCTTCTCACTGGTTTCTAATGGATGCCAGTTTTTGGTCAACTTGATTGGCCAGTGCGGGATGATGTGAATCTCACGCATATGGGAGAGATCAGTCTTCCTGGCACAGTGTGCCAGTGTCAGAAGGTATATTTTGCTATGCAGGCAGTTAGGCCGCTTTTTTTTCCAACAAAAGTTGAGTTCCACACTAGAGACTGTGGTCACATGCTTTTGTTTGCGCTGGACAGGTTTTGCATGGATATGTGCATCTAAGGGAATAAAAAACCTGCTTGATTCAGGTCAGGAGGAGATCACCTGCAGATCAAACTCACCTTTTGATATTTTCTGAATGATTTTAGAAGCATCTTAGGCCCCTTTCACGCAGCCAGTTTGATGTGGCCTCTGGATTCCAGCAGCTAAAATCTGAGGAGTCTTGTTGCAGGAATGACTGTGTTATGCAATTAGCATTGGCCATTCAGCCCATTTAAACCATTGATGAACTGACAGCAGCCGCTGCTGATCACATCTAGCCGCACACAGAGCGATGCAGTTGCATCCAGGTTCAGACATTTGTCCCAGAACTGCAGCCAACTCGCTTTGTGTGTGGCTACATGCGATCAGCAGTGGCCACTGTCAGCCCACCATTGGTTTAAATGGGCTGAGTGGCCGCTGCTAACCACATAACCTGGTCATTCCTGCAGCAAGAACCCGCAGATCCTTATTGCAGGAATCCAGAAGCTGCAACAAACCAGCCGTGTGAAAGGGGCCTTAAACTGTCCATAAAAAATAGAAAGTGTTTTCTACATGGATACACAGAAGTGATGTGTACCTGCTGTGATCGCTGGCTGCAAACAGCCACAAATAGCTGCAGCTGCCAAGGACCTGTCATTGAAGTGTAAGGGCTCACAGCAGCAGCTAGCGCTCATATGTGTCAAACACAGCAGCAGATATTAGTAGAATTTTGCCACTGGCATTCATATTATAACAAAATGCCTGTGTGAATATAGCCTTAGGGATCTAGCACATGGGCACCGAAAATGCAACTATTTAGGTGATTCAGGCGTTTGTTTTTTTAATCTGTTTGCAGTCCATGTCTTTCAATAAGCCTGTACACACACAGGTACATAAATAGCAGTAAACTGTTTAAACCAGTAAAAGAAAAAAAAAAAGCCTGCATTACCGGTCAGTATTTTACATGTGCACGCCCATAAATGACCCCTTCCAGCCTTGAATGGTGGATTAAATTATTTTAATATTTGGCATTCTGTGAGCTAGCAGAATCTTTACACTCATATACACATGTAAATGCACGCGCTATACAAACAATACTCAAGTTTTTTAAGCAGGTACATTCTAGAAGATCTGGCATTTACAGTGCATCTAGAATGCATTCACAGCGCTTAACGTTTGCCACATTGTGTTATATTACAGCCTTATTCCAAAATGGATTAAATTATTTTTTTTCCTCAAAATTCTACAAACAATACTCCATAATGACAACGTAAAAGAAGTTAGTTTTGAAATCTTTGCAATTTATTAAGAAAGAACAAAAGAAAAAAAAAACACACACATGTTCATAAGTATACACAGCCTTTGCGATGATGCTCAAAATTGAGCTCTGGTGCATCCTATTCCCACTGATCATCCTTGAGATGTTTCCACAACTTGATTGGAGTCCACCTGTGGGAAATTCAGTTGATTGGACATGATTAGGAAAGGTACAGACCTGTCTATATAAAGGTCCCACAGTTAACAGTGCATGTCAGAGCACAAACCAAGCCATGAAGTCCAAGGAATTGTCCGTAGACCTCCGAGACAGGATTGTATCAAGGCACAGATCTGGGGAAGGGTACAGAAAAATTTCTGCAGCATTGAAGGTCCCAATGAGAACAGTGGCCTCCATCATCCCTAAATGGAAGAAGTTTGGAACCACCAGGAATCTTCCTAGAGCAGGCCGCCTGGTCAAAATGAGCAATCGAGGGAGAAGGGCCTTAGCCAGGGAGGTAACCAAGCACCTGATAGTCACTCTGAAAGAGCTCCAGCGTTTCTCTGTGGAGAGAGGAGAACCTTCCAGAAGAACAACCATCTGTGCAGCACTCCACCAATCAGGCCTGTATGGTAGAATGGCCAGACGAAAGCCACTCCTCAGTAAAAGGCAAATGGCAGCCCACCTGGAGTTTGACAAAAAGGCACCTGAGGGACTCTCAGACCATGAGAAACAAATCTCTCTGGTCTGATGAAACAAAGATTGAACTCTTTGGCCTGAATGCCAAGCATCATGTCTGGAGGAAACCAGGAACCGCTCACCACCTGGCTAATACCATCCCTACAGTGAAGCATGGTGGTGGCAGCATCATGCTGTGGGGATGTTTTTCAGTGACAGGAACTGGGAGACTAGTCAGGATTGAAGGAAAGATGAATGCAGCAATGTACAGAGGCATCCTTGATGAAAACCTATTCCAGAGCGCTCTGGACCTTAGACTGGAGCGACGGTTCATCTTTCAACAGGACAAAGACCCTGAGCACACAGCCCACATAACAACGGAGTGGCTATGGGCCAACTCTGTGAATGTCCTGGAGTGGCCCAGCCAGAGCCCAGACATGATCCCGGAGAGATCTGAAAACGGATGTGCACCGACGCTCCCCATCCAACCTGATGGAGCTTGAGAGGTACTACAAAGAAAAATGGGAGAAATTGCCTAAAAATAGGTGTGCCAAGCTTGTAGCATCATACTCAAAACGACTTGAGGCTGTAATTGGTGCTAAAGGCGCTTCAACAAAGTATTGAGCAAAGGCTGTGAATATTTATGTACATGTGGTTTTTTTTAGTTTTTTATTTTTAATAAATTGCAAAGATTTCAAAACAAACTTCTTTCATATTGTCATTATGGGGTATTATTTGTAGAATGTTGAGGAAAAAAAATTAAATTAAATCCATTTTGGAATAAGGCTGTAACATAACAAAATGTGGCAAAAGTTAAGCGCTGTGAATACTTTCTGGATGCACTGTATACATTGATACCATGTGTAAGGACCCTTAATGCCTGCATGTTTCCATATTTTAGGACACACCAGCAATACACCACTCTGTAAGAGACTTGTGTTGACGGGATTTGGACTTGTGTTGATGACGCCAGTTTGGGACATGTCTGAAATCATTCAGAATGAATTGGCAGGTGCATTCACCTCCTTCTGACTTGCTTCAAGAGTTTTACATTCAAAAAGTCTCATAAGGGAATGCAAAGCCCATCTTACATGAACAACCACCCGCTGGTACAGGTCTTTTAAAATATGTCAGCCACAGCAGCGCCTATATTTCTTTCCTCACAAGTTCTCTTTAAGCCACGCATACCATCCCTGCCTTTACTTATGTTCTGCTTCTTTTTCATGATATGATCTAGCCTCAAGTCATGTTCTCGTACAGTACAAAGACATAAAACATACCAATATTTACTTAACACAGACTGAAAAGGTTTAAGAAAAGAACAAAACTTGCACTGGCTGAAAGTATGCAAAGGAATACAGTTCTCGGCAGAGCAAAGGGCACCAATATGTCTGATTCAACCAATAAAGGAAAAAAATCCAGGTCATATCCTAAAGCAGATCTATGCCCTCCAATAAACAATTGAATATTTGGCCCGCATGATATCATGAAACATACCCTTCTGAGAGTTGTTCTACATCTCTCTGGTGCTGTGGCATGGGTGACATGGACACATTAATCTGCTCTCAGCGCAGAAACCTATGGAGGAGGTTGAACCCCAGTTTTAATGCCCCACCAGCACCACCACCAAAAAAAAAAAAAAAAAAAAAAAAAAAAAAAAAAAAAAAGGAGTAGTACATATGCTTCTCACTATGAAAAAAAGTCAAACAAGTAATTAAAGTGGTAGTAAAACACTACTTGCTCACTTCTACCTACAAATACGCTTATAATAAATCTGTAGGTGCAAAGAATATCTCCTAAAAGTATCTCCTAAAAGCACACCGTTTAGGAGATATTCACGGTTTCTGCAGCCGGTGACATCACTAGCGCATGCCTCTGAATGGACGCCATACTCCTGCTGTCCCTTTGGAGCTCTGTGCCGTGGGCGTGACTCCTGTGGACATGTGCAGGAATGACATCATTGCGGCTCAGCCATTCAAACGGCCAGAGCCCATGAACCCCAAAGAAAGACCACATGAAGAAGGAAGACCTGTAAGCGGTGAGAATGAGCTGAAGGGCTCCATTTTAACTACTTCGGCTCCAAAAGGTTTTACCCCCTTCATGACCAGGTCATTTTTGCTATTTAGTACTACGCTTGTCATGTTTTACATGACTGTCATATTGACTGTCATATGCCTTTAAGCGTTTCTATATTTTGTTTCTGCTCCTCCCTTTCCTTTGGTTTAGTTAATGCTGTATAGATAGCCCTCCCCCTTTCCAAGAAATGCATTGCAGCTCTAGCCTCATGTCATGGAGCAGGAAACATTATGATCTTTTGACCTATCGAATGTTCATGGTTGTAAGATTTTCTCAAGTTTATGGAATAAACTTCACAAGATCTACAAGATGTCTTATCGATTGAGTCACTGACTGTGGTATCCAACTGAGGTTGAAGTTATAGCTATCTCATCACAACTGTAAGTTACAGAGATCACACTATCAATTCTTAGATTGGAGAGACAGATCAACGCTACTTTAAAAGGGAATTATGCAGTAATATAGCACTGTACCCAAATTAAATTGATATCTTTTTTCACAAATAAAGCTTTCTTCTGGAGGTATTTTTTCATTTGTATAATAAAAAAAAGTGGTGATCAAAAGACTGAAAATGTTGAAAAAAAAAAATTTTTTTCCATTCTGCTATAAAACATATCCAAAATGTATTCTGCTACAGGTCTTTGGAAAAAAAAATCCCAATAAGTGTACATTATTGGTTTGTGTAAAAATTACAGGGTTTACAAACGATGGAATAAAGTGAAGGAAATAAGTATTTGATCCCCTGCTTTTGAATGTTTGCCCACTCACAAAGAAATGATTAGTCTAAAAATCGAATGTTCGGTGTAATGTAACACTGAGAGACAGAATAGCAACAAAAAATTCAAAAGAAATGCATGTCTAACAAATGATGCACTGATTTGCATGTTCATGAGGGAAATAAGTATTTGATCACCTTCACAAAACATGACTTAGTACTTGGTGGCAAATCCTTTGTTGGCAATCAGAGGTCGGACGTGTAGTTGGCCACCAGGTTTGCACACATCTCAGGAGGGGTTTTGGCCCACTCCTCTTGGCAGATCCTCTCCAAATCATTAAGGTTTGGTGGCTGACATTTGGCAACTCGAACTTTCAGCTCCCTCCACAGATTTTCAATCAGATTAAGGTCTACAGACTGGCTAGGTCACTCCAGGACCTTATTGTGCTTTTTCTTGAGCCACTCCTTTGTTGCCTTGGCCGTTTGTTTTGGTTCATTATCATGCTGGAACACCCATCCACGACCCATTTTCAATGCCCTGGCTGAGGGAAGATGGTTCTCACCCAAGATTTGACGGTACATTGCCCCGTCCATCGGCCCTTTGATGTGGTGCAGTTGTCCGGTCCCCTTAGCAGAAAAACATCCCTAAAGCAGTATGTTTCCACCACCACGAATGACAGTTGGGATGGTGTTCTTGGTGTCATAGGCCGTATTCCTCCTCCTCCAAACACGGCGAGCTGAGTTGATGCCAAAGAGCTCGATTTTGGTCTCATCTGACCACAACACTTTCAACCAGTCCTCCACTGCATCATTCAGATGTTCAGTTGCAAACTTCAGATGGGCCTGGACGTGTGCTTTCTTGAGCAGAGGGAGCTTGCGGGCACTGCAGGATTTCAATCCTCGTCGGCGTAGTGTGTTACCAATTGTTTGCTTGGTGACTGTGGTCCCAGCTGCCTGGAGATCATTAACAAGATCCTCACGTGTAATTCTGGGATGATTCCTCACTGTTCTCATGATCATTGACACTCCACGAGGTGAGATCTTGCATGGTGCACCAGACTTTAGGGAAACGGACAGTTGTTTAGTATTTCTTCCATTTGTGAATGATTGCGCCAACTGTTGTCACCATCTCACCAAGCTGCTTGGCGATAGTTTTGTAGCCCAGTCCAGCCTTGTGTAGGTCTATAATCTTGTCCCTGACATCTTTGGACAGCTCTTTGGTCTTTGCCATGGTGGAGAGTTTGGAATCTGATTGATTGCTCCTGTGTACAGGTGTCTTTGATACAGGTAACAAAATGAGATTAGCAGCACTCCCTTTAAGAGACTGCTTCTAATCTCAGCTTGTTACCTGTATGAAAAAGGCACCTGGTAGCCAGAAATCCTGCTGAATGATAGGGGATCAAATACTTATTTCCCTCATGAACATGCAAATCAATGCGTAATTTGTTAGACATGCATTTCTTTTAAATGTTTGTTGCTCTTCTGTCTCTCAGTGTTACAATACACCTACCATTCGATTTTTAGACTGATCATTTCTTTGTGAGTGGGCAAACATTCAAAATCAGCAGGGGATCAAATACTTATTTCCTTCACTGTATATACACTGGAATTTTTTTTCTCTTTTATATATTAGTAATGGCAGTTATCAGCAACTTATAGTGGGACAGTGCGGTGGGCAATCTGACACTGACATCATTAGTGACAATAATACAGTCATCAGTGATATTACTATACACTGCCACTGTACTAATGACACTGGCTGGGAAGGAATTAACATCTTGGGGTAATTTAAGGGTTAAGTGTGTGCCTAACAAGTCTAATGTCATTCTAATATAACCATCATTTGACCTGTTCAAATTGCTTTTAATGATCCACTACGTCTGGAAATAATTTGCTTATGTCACAAAAGCCTTTTGTCTATGGCTACGACAATTTTTTATTTTAACTTTGTGTACAACTTAGCATTTGTTTGACATTTGCAATGTTATTTTGTGTACTTCTTAAGATGGCATTCTGTTTGCCTTTTTGTGCATGTTATTTGTACAAATAAAGACAGAGGTGCACCCTGTACCTGGAAGAGGCCACCAACATACAGGTACGTTTATATGCCTGTAGGAGCAGCCTGTCCGCAGTACAATGTGGGTGGGCAGTCCTGAAGTAGTTAAGGTAAGTCTTTCATAATGTGCTAGTATGCAATGCATACAATCACAAAGTGCCATTACCTTGCAGGGTGAAAGTTGTTTTTTTTTTTTTTTTAACTTTACCATCATTTTAAAGTATATTGCCAACCAAAAAGTTTTTTCTTAGTTTTGGATAGAGTGCGGAAGGGTTAGAACCCTTATCATAATTTTACTGTTATACAGAGCTCCATTGAGGACATTTAAGCTGGCCAAACACAAGTAGAGTTTAGAACAAACATTCACACAAAATATGCAATAAAGGAAATTTCCATTACATTCAATGAGTTTGCATTTAACAATTGAATTTGAAACAAATATAGTTTCCTGCATGAAAACCACACACATTCTTAGAAATTTGTTCATTTGAGAAAAAAAAATTTCCATCCTGCTCCTTCGTTTTTGACCATAGTGATGGGAAAATCCAAAGGTCGACCGGACCTCACTAACAACTAGAAATCTGAACAGATATCCTTTCGAATGAAATTCTACTAGTGACCGCTTTACCCTAGTTTCCTCTCTGGCTGAAAACATTTTACCAGGCAGAAAGTGGGGGAAACTCTCCAATAGTAATACAAATTAAATTAAGTCCCAGATAGCAGTAAAAACCCAACAGGAGTCCTAACCCTTGCAATTGCATATTAAATATGCCAATGTGACTTTTACAAACAGGGCTTGACAAATCCCAGGTGCCAGGTCGCCATGGCAACTAGAAATTGCATCCTGGCACCTGGGTCCTCACACACTGTCTCCCATTGACGTCAATGCAAAAGCGCCTCCCACTGACGTCAATGCAAAAGCGCCTCCCACTGACGTCAATGCAAAAGCGCCTCCCACTGACGTCAACGCAAAAGCGCCTCCCACTGACGTCAACGCAAAAGCGCCTCCCACTGACGTCAACGCAAAAGCGCCTCCCACTGACGTCAACGCAAAGGCGCCTCCCACTGACATCAACGCAAAAGCGCCTCCCACTGACGTCAACGCAAAAGCGCCTCCCACTGAGGTCAACGCAAAAGCGCCTCCCACTGAGGTCAATGCAAAAGCGCCTCCCACTGACGTCAATGCAAAAGCGCCTCCCACTGACGTCAATGCAAAAGCGCCTCCCACTGACGTCAATGCAAAAGCGCCTCCCACTGACGTCAATGCAAAAGCGTCTCCCACTGACGTCAATGCAAAAGCGTCTCCCACTGACGTCAATGCAAAAGCGCCTCCCACTGACGTCAATGCAAAAGCGTCTCCCACTGACGTCAATGCAAAAACTCCTGCCAATAGAAATCCTATATGAACACTTATCTCCACATGCCACTCTACTCTGTCGCTTGCGAGACTGGAATGCACGGCTACAAACTCACATAGGGCCCTTTTCGTAATGACACTGAAAACACAATGAATGAGGATCGCATCTGTGTGAACCACCTCAATAGAAACACACAATATCTAGCCTGTCATGTGAATTTGAGTTTGAAAATGCATCCAGAATCGCATGTGAGTGAACCAGGGTGACTCCATTCACACCTGGGCATTTTGGGATTGCAGCAGAATCACTGTGATCCCAAAACGCAGGTTCAGGCGCCATTATTTTCAATGGCACCTAAAACATGGTGGAGTTTTGCTGTGATTGTCGAGCGGCAAAATCACATCGCGTGAAGATTGTTGCCCAAAAGTTGCTTTGCCCCAGGCATGGACAACCCATGCTATGCTTAAAAAAAAAAAAATGCCTCCTACCTTTTTTAGCTGGCTCCTAGATTACAGCAAATTCTTCAAGCCCGGTTTTAGAATTTTATAGACAAATTACACTTTTAAATGGTCACATTCCTATTCTGGATCTTGGGCTATTGGAGAACATGCATTATTTATGTACAAATTTGAACATCCAGACCTCCAAAGCTGCTCATTACAGCAGTTACATGACAGTGTGTAAGGTATGTGCTCCTACATGCACTATGAAGAAAAGCAATGTGGTGTCTGTGCAGCTGTAAATAAAGTTATTCAGCATGTCAGGCCATGAGGAAAGGTTAATAGAGAAGGCTGCCTGCTTTACATATTTCTTCACAGAGCTGTGCCTCGGCGCCTGCTAATGCTTTAAGCCTTAACGCCTTGTTAATACGATGGAGAGGGTGCAGTGCGGGCAGCCAACACTTCACACAGCTGTGTTGCCTTCAGGTTACAAATCCAAAGGACAAAGTATTTCCTTTGTGGCCAGATTTAATTCCTCTTATTGAGTGTTAAATTAAAAGTTCCATTCCCTGCTGTACAAATCCTCAGAACTGGACTGGCAAGATTACAGGCGGTATCTCTGGCGTAGATTTTAGAAGCTACTCAGACAGAACCGGAAACCATTAGTTAATAAGCAGAAAACAAAATGTTACGGGCCACCTCAGGCAGACACAAACTATATGAAGCTAAATGTTACTTTCAAGAGATCGTCGGTTTCCTTTTTTTTTTTTCCCTTGCATCTGTCAAAAGGGACCATATGGATTAGACCATTCATCCCCAATGAAGCACATGTGGCACTCAGCGCCCCTTTTGATGTTGATTGTGAAAGCCTCTCAGCAAGCCCTTAGTACTGAATACCCAAAGCAATATATGTTTCACAAGCATGAAGTGAAGCAGTTGCCTAATATACATAATTTATTGAGAACATTTTGTTAACCCCTTGCTGCTAGTCCATGGCATTTATAACACAGTGAACAGGCTTCCTGTTCATGCGATTACTGTGAATGCCCATCTCTGGCTCCCAATTGTAAAACAGTGATTGGGAGGTGTCATTTTCACCAAGAGGTCCCAACATAGGTTAATGGACTCATACATGCAGCAACCCAGCCTTAAAGTTCTACTCCACTGCACCACATATACACTGATCAGCCATAATTTTATGACCACCCATCTATTATTGAGGTTTCCCTTTTACCACCAAAACAACCCTGACCCATTGAGGTATGGACACCAGAAGACCTCTGAAGCTACAGTATGATGTGGTATCTGGCACCAAGCCAACAGTAGCATCATTTAAGTCCTGTAAGTTGCAAGGTGGATCCATGGATAAGGCTGGTTTTCCAGCACATCCCATAGATGCTCACTGGATTGAGATCTGGAGAATTTGGAGGCCAAGTCAAAACTTCCTTGTTGTGTTTCTCAAACCATTCTTGAACCATTTCTGCAGCGTGGCAGGGTACATGATCCTGCAGAAAAAGGATCACTGCCATTAAGGAATACCATTACCATTGTCACTAACAATGTTTAGGTAGGTGGTACATATAAAAGTAAACACATGAATGACAGGACCCAAGGTTTCCCAGCAGAATATTGCCCAAAGTATCATACTTACTCCACCTGCTTGCCTCCTTCCCTTACTGCATCCTGGTGCCATCTCTTCCCCAGGTCAATAACGCGCGCACACACACCTGGCCATCCACATGAAGTAAAATAACACGATTCATGAGACCAGGCCACTTTCTTCCATTGTTCTGTGCCCACGGTACGTGCTTTTGGTTGTGGACATAGGTCAGCATGGGCACCCTGACCGGTTTCCAACTATGCATCCCCATACACAAACTGCGGTGCCCCTTTTTTTTCTACTTTCAACACATCAACTCCAGAGACAACATGTTTACCTGCTGCCTTATATATCCCACCGATTTTCAGATAACACTGGAACAAGATAATCAATGTTAATTTACAGCGGGTATAGAAATTAAGCACCCCTTTTAAATAATCACATTTTGTTGCTTTGCAGCCTGAAATGAAGACAGATACAGTTTTTGTTTTATTTAGCTGTATTTACTAAGTGCAACTTATAACGTCCAAGTGAAAGACAGAACACCAACATGTCTGAAAACTTTTTTTTTTTTTAAAGATCAAAAACTTGTGTAAGTATCTAGACTTTGCAATATTTGTCCATTCTTCTTTGTAGAACTGGAGTTTAAGTCTGAACTAGGCCTTGCAAGAACATGCACCTTTTTCTCCTTCAACCACTGTGTGGTCATTTTTGCTGTGTGCTTTGGTTCATTGTCATGTTGGAAGGTAAACCTTCTTCCCATCGACAACTTTCTGGCAGAGGGAAGCAGATTTTCCTCAGGAATTTGAGGGTGTTTTGCCCCATCCGTAACAGGATATTACCGCCTCCATGCTTTACTGTAGGAATGGTGTTATTTGGATGGTGAGCTGTATTCGATTTCTGTAAGACATATCATTTAGTATTGAGGCCAAATATCTCAAATCTAGTCTCACCTGACCATAACATTTTTCCATGCAGCCTCAGAATCGTCAAGGTGCATTTTGGCAAAGCTCAGTTGTGGCTACGTGAACTTTTTTGAGGAGTGGCATTTTTCTTGCAACTTTCCCCATTTGTGGGGAATTTGTGATATTGTTGTCACATGCACACAATAACCACTCTTTGTTGCCTCTCTGACCAGTTTCCTCCTAGCTCTCTCATCCAGTTTGAAGTGACATCCTGATCCAGGGAGGGTCTGTGTTGTACCTATACCTTCCACTTCTTAATAACAGACTTTACTGTGCTTCTAGGCATTGATAAAGCCTTTTAAAGTTTTTGGATCCATCTTCTGACTTGTGCCTGTCCACAACTTTATCCTGAAGATCTTTTGACAGTGACTTGCCAACCATAGTTGATTGTTTGCCACATTTGAACAACCAGGGACTGAAATGCTCCAGGAAATCTCTTTTCATGCTGAGCTAATCAAAATGACCTCAGCTGATCACAGTTTAACCACTTGCCCTCCAGAGGATTTACCCCACCTCCCCACCCTTTCCTCCTGTCCAGGCCATTTTTTGCGTTACAGCACTGCGTTACTTTAACTGACAATTACGAGGTCATGCAACGCAGCACCCAAATTAAATTTACAAATCTTCTGTTCCCCACGAATAGAGCTTTCTTTCAATGGTATTTGATCACCTGTGCGGTTTTTTATTTTTTGCGCTATAAAAAAAAAAAAAAAAAAAAAAAAGACAATTTTGAGGGGAAATTTTTTTTTAATTTTTGCTATTTACTTTTTGCTAGGGGTTAACATGTGGGGTGATCAAAGGGTTAACAGTGTCTGGTTTTACTAGGGGCTGTGCCTGTGTGCTTCACTGTAAGCACACTGCTTTGCATGGCTGTGCAAAGCAGTGTGCAGGAGCTGACATGGGGGAGAACGGTTTTGTTTACCTGTCAGCAAGTACCAGTAGACTATTGCCAGTGCTTGCAAAAGCTGCCTGCAAACACTGTGGGCAACCAGCAGTGGCTGTCATAGCCTTCCACTGACCCTAGGTGGAGACCGTACGCATCCAGGGTCTGTTAGAGCCTTCGACTGACCCTGGATGGAGACCATGTGCATCGAGGGTAGGCTAGAGCCTTCAACTGACCCTGGGTAGAGACCGTGTGCATCGAAGGTAGGCTAGAGCCTTCAACTGACCCTGGGTGGAGACCGTGTGCATCGAAGGTAGGCTAGAGCCTTCGACTGACCCTGGGTAGAGACCGTGTGCATCGAAGGTAGGCTAGAGCCTTCGACTGACCCTGGGTAGAGACCGTGTGCATCGAAGGTAGGCTAGAGCCTTCGACTGACCCTGGGTAGAGACCGTGTGCATCGAGGGTCGGCTAGAGCCTTCGACTGACCCTGGGTAGAGACCGTGTGCATCGAAAGTCGGCTAGAGCCTTCGACTGACCCTGGGTGGAGACCGTGTACAACGAGGGTCGGCTAGAGCCTTCGACTGACCCTGGGTGGAGACCGTGTGCATCGAGGGTCGGCTAGAGCCTTCGACTGACCCTGGGTGGAGACCGTGTGTATCGAGGGTAGGCTAGAGCCTTCGACTGACCCTGGGTGGAGACCGTGTGCATCGAGGGTAGGCTAGAGCCTTCGACTGACCCTGGGTGGAGACCGTGTGCATCGAGGGTCGGCCAGAGCCTTCGACTGACCCTGGGTGGAGACCGTGTGCATCGAGGGTCGGCTAGAGCCTTCGACTGACCCTGGGTGGAGACCGTGTGTATCGAGGGTAGGCTAGAGCCTTCGACTGACCCTGGGTGGAGACCGTGTGCATCGAGGGTAGGCTAGAGCCTTCGACTGACCCTGGGTGGAGACCGTGTGCATCGAGGGTCGGCCAGAGCCTTCGACTGACCCTGGGTGGAGACCGTGTGCATCGAGGGTCGGCCAGAACCTTAGACTGACCCTGGGTGGAGACCATGTGCATCGAGGGTCGGCCAGAGCGTTCGACTGACCCTGGGTGGAGACCATGTGCATCCAGGGTCGGCATTTCTGCCAAAAGTCTGGCTGCACCCAAACAGCCAGTTTGTATTCAGAGTGTTGCTGTGTCCAGAGGTCTTTAGCTGCCTATGACCACCACGAACTATCTGTGGATATGCACTGGTGTGAAGGCACCTTTAGACAGCACAGTGGCTTTCCTCAGTACAGGTTTCCTTTCATGCAGCCATTGCTTGTTTTCATGGTGGCTCTCTTCTATTGAAAACTATATAATTACTGCCTTATATTCTTTTGTACAATCAATTTTTTTCATAAACACTATTTCATCCAATGTCATCCATTCAATAAATTCTAAATCTGTTGAAAGAGGACTAAAAGGAAAAAAAAAAATCAGTTTCCATGGCAACAACATTCTTTTTTTTTAAACCACTTTGTTGCAATGGCAATAGACAGTGGCAATTTAGTTACAGAGGGCAAAGAGATAGCACCCTCTCACTCTTATGTACAAGATCAAACATTTCATTAAGTGTTCTTGCATGGCAGACCCCTTACTGTTATCTCACATATATATTCTTATTATTATAGCCAAATTTACCACCCTAACTCCTCCCACAGTTTTTACACTACATAGACAGTAATATACCTAAATGTGCAGATTGTTCCCGATTGGTGTGCTATTACTTTGTGGAACGTTTCGCCGAATGGTTCACGAAATATCTGCGTTTTTGTGGTGAAATTGGGCCCATAGGAATGAATGGCAGAATGTTCAAAACTAGAGTGGAAGCTGACAAAAGCTAGAGTGGGAGCTGAAAAATCAGGACATGATTTCTAAACTGCCGTCACTCCTTCATTTTCAACCCCACCTACACAAATCTTATATCAACACGTTTAGCTATCCCTGCTGCCACTAAAATTGTTCACGGCGAAGCCATAGTCTTGATAGTTTTCACAATATGACCATGTGTTTGAAACTCACGCCGCCCATTGACATTCATTGAAACTCCACTCTAGCCACCTCAAATTTGAAGGGCAATTTCTAAACTGCGACTGTGCCTTCATTTTTAATATTTCAGAGACATACTATGCATCAAAATGTAGGTCTGGGTCTTGTGATTCAAACAATATAAAGCTCTTCGGTGTAGGATTTATAATTCTCTTCTCTGCCCTTGCTGTAGAGTGAGTTGCCATAGGAACCCAGGTGTGTGAGCAGGCAGCAGAGTGACAAGCCACTCCACCCAGTTACTGCGCCCACTCCAGTTGTAGACTACTGGTGGAGACAAGAACACTTCACACAATTTGCCCAGAAATTGTAGCTTTTCTAGTTACCTTCTGCTATCTCAAACGTTAAGACAGGACATACAAACTGGCATCATTAGCCAAGCTGCACTAGGTCACCAAAGGGAGTCTGCTTTTTTTTTTTAACTGCTGGTATGATTACTTTCAAATGCCTTAAAACTGATCTCCATGTTTTGGTGAAGGTTAAATAGTTATTTTGGACCAAGGTGGTCCAAACAAATACCTTCACTTCTAGATATGCCAGCTGTGCGCTGTTTAAACTGTATGTAGCCTCAACTATATCCAGTGTACAGTTCTGCATTTTGGTCTTGGGATGAGAATTTCTGGTCCCACGTCTGAAATAAAATCGAGACAGGCTAAGTGGTACTCAGCCATTCATAGAGATCTTTGTAATCCATGAATGAATACCAAGTTTTCTGTGAATGGCAGAGTCAGAGATTGTGACATCACCTGTCCACCACAGCCAGTCAGAGCAAGCTTTGTATTCATTTATAGAATGCAAAGTTTCCTATGAATGGTTGAGTTAGAGATTGTGAAGTCATCTGCCTTCCTCTCCACCTCAGCAAATCAGAGGAAGCTTTGTATTCATTCATAGAATACAAAGCTTCCTGTGAACAGCACACACAGCGGACACATCTAGTAGTTTCGTCCAAATTAACTATTTAACCCCCTGGCGCTGACGTCACACAAATATGTGGCCTCACAGAACTGGCCTTTTTTTCCCATGGGGCCATATATTTGGGTCTGCATGGTGTGCTCCCAGCACAAAGACTGGGGTGTCACTGAGAGCCCCAGGTCCAATACTAACGATCGGGACTCGGAACGCCCAATTCTGATTGGTGATCATAGTGATCAGTCACTGCGAAGCCCGCCCCCATGTTTTCTCTCTCTCTAAATGGAGGAGAGATACACACTGTTGTACTTTGGTGGTAGGTTATGATAGTAAAAAAAAATTAACGGTTTTACTAACACAGTTGCTAAATTTTATTTAGGCATTAAGATTTGTTTTACCCTTTGGCGTGAAAGAGTTAACTTTCACTAAAACATACACTGAAGTGTCAAAGAAATAGGAGTGTGCTGATCAGGGGGTGAGGGTGCTTAGCAATATGCTATACCCTAAATATGGGATTACCATATAACATATTACAAAAGCCTTTAACCCTTTTGCTGCCAAAGCCATTTCTCCAATTTTTTTGCATGTTTAAAAAAACATTTTAGGCCTGAAGATTA
The DNA here is from genome assembly GCF_062004578.1 of Staurois parvus. Taxonomy (NCBI): domain Eukaryota; kingdom Metazoa; phylum Chordata; class Amphibia; order Anura; family Ranidae; genus Staurois; species Staurois parvus. The sequence continues at coordinate 22,726,879 of NW_028318095.1, forward strand.
CACAAAACCCCCAAACATTCATTATATGTTTTCAGAAAGCAGACACCCTAGAGAATAAAATAGTGGTACTACCCCCCATTAGCAAGGGCTGTGGAAGCAATTGGGCATCACAGCTGCCCGACTGCTTCCACCTGACTGGCAGGAGTCTGCCTGTCAGTTTTCAACACAAACCCGCTGTCAGGTCCATAAGGGTTAAACAATATAAACAGAAAGTAAACATTAACCACTTGCCCTGCAGAGGATTTACCCCCCTTCCTGACCAGGCCATTTTTTGCGATACGCCGCTGCATTACTTTAACTGACAATTGCGCGGTCATGCAACACTGCACCCAAATGAAATGTATATCCTTTTTTCCCCACAAATGGAGCTTTCTTTCAGTGGTATTTGATCGTCTGTGTGTTTTTTGCGCTATAAACTAAAAAAAAAAAAAAAAGAATTTTGAAGAAAAAAAAATATTTTGGACTTTTTGCTATTAAAAATGTCCAGTAAAAAAAATTTTAAAATAAAATTTCGGGAGTGCGCATGCATGGGGCCGCCAGAACGGACATGTCTGCCTGAAGATCCGCTGCGCAGTGGAGAAGACAGCCTCACGGACAATGCACCTGGCCGCCTCAGTCCCGCTAATCCTCTGGTTGCCGTGGTAACCCCCCTGGCACCTGTCATGATGGTCCGGGGAGCGGCTCAACATCAACCACAGCCGTACATAGCCGATCAAAGAGGCCGTGGCACGGGCCTCCTCCAAGATGGCGGCCATCCCTGCAGCCCATTCACAGTCACAGGCACAGCCCTATACTGCTCTCCAGGCTGATCGACCAAGCTCGCATGGCAAATCTGATGGTCTGACTCGGACCTGGGGACCCGCCAACATACTACTCCCACCTCTGACCTTCTCAAGCAATTTGAACGGATGCTGCACAAAGCCCTGAAAAACTTCAGACCGCATTACTGACAAGCGGTCTAGAGAGATCCGCGAATTGGGGCAAGCACCTCTGACCTTGAACACCGGGTCGATTACCTTGATACTATGCTCCACACCCATTCGGACAAACTTGAACTCCTGCGTGATGAGAATGCGACCCTTGAAGGACTTTTAAAACTGGGCCCGCCGTTCAAATTTCCGCATATGCGGCCTCCCAGAATCCGTTACGGACATTCTTTCCACAGTCACGGCTCTTTTCCAAGAGCTGGCCCCGGCGATTCCCATAGAACGCCTAGAGATGGATAGAGTCCACAGAACCCTGGCCCCACGGTGCTCAGACGGTCTGCCACACAACATCTTTGCCAAACTTCACTTCTTCTGTACAAAGGAAGAACTCCTACTGACGTTCCAAGGTCACGCATGCCAATTATTTCAGGACTTGTGCTCAACCACGATAGCTAAAAGTAGAGCCATGAAACCTCACATGCAGATCCTTCAGCAACATGGCATTGCCTACAGATGGAGCTTCCCATTTGCGGTCCGCTTCTCCTTCCACTCCTGAGACTACATCTGCAAGACCCCTGAAGATCTCCTTGACACGTTACAGAACCTTCAGCTCCACCCACCTGTGGCCTCTCCGGATGGCTCCCATCGACGATCAGCACCCTGTTCCCCACAAAAGCATTACCCTTCCCACTCTGCCGCAGGACAACTTAGCTCCCACAAAAGAGGACACTTTTTCTACCCTGCCCCGGCTCCCCAAGATTCCATGGACTGAAGTCTACAAGTGCATCTGGTCTCTTCTGGCTACTACGCGGATCCCATCCCGACATCTTGGCTGTTAATGTTTTACTTTTATTTGGTTAAACTTTGTTACACTGAGTATTTATAGAACCATTTATGCATATGTATGAGAGCTCTGGCTTTGGATGTACACACTGCACCACGCTCATTTAGCATTTTGATGCCCGTGTTGGGCTGTGCTGCTGGAGTGTGCAGTCAGAGCCAGGTACCTCCCGACACTCCAGGAGCTTAGGCTCTTGCTGTTCCAGCGGGAGCCTACTGACTTTTGTTTACATTTGGGCTGTCTCTCCCTTTGTGTTTGTTACTGTGCACTCACCACTAGTCCATGCGGTATCAAGTTTTTATACTGCCTGGGCTACTCCTGATCCCTGGGTCTCTCTGAAATGTGGGGGACTCCAGGATCACCCTTTGGGCCTTAATAGCCCCTCTTAGACCCTACTTGGTGTTACTCACCACTCTTATCCCCCCCCCTCACTCTCATGTGACATCCCTGACCCCCCTTGCCTGCTTTACCTCTCCTTCATCCTCTCTCGAGACCACCCTGTGTACACCCAAGCGAAGGCACACCACTTTTTAGCAAACCACACTTCCCTCCCATGGGTCCCCTGAACGTCCTTACCCTGAATGTACAGGGCCTTAATGTCCTACAGAAACGCAACAAAGCCTTTCGGTCATTTGCATCACACAAGGCGCATATTGTCTGCTTATAGGAGATACACTTCTCTTCCACGTCCACCGCCAAATTCTTTGGTCCCCACTACCCTCAAGTTTTCACTGCTTCCGCTAAATACAAATGCAGAGGTGTTCTCATAGCTTTCCATCACACAACCCCCTTTACACATCTTTCCGAGATTGACCCCGAAGGCTGCTACCTCCTCTTGTCGGAATTGCTCCTCGACTCGGAAATCACCATCGTTACCTACTATGCTCCCAATCAGGGCCCATTACCGTTCCTCTCACACCTTCGGACCATCACAGACTGCTATAATGTTGCACTCTAATTATCTGCGGAGACTCTTAATTGCACCATTTATCCCTTCTTAGACAAATCACCTCAACCGCCCCTCCCGCTGGCCCCTAAAATCTCCTTTCAGCACCTACTACACCGTCATTCTTTAGTCGGTACGTGGAGAGAACTTAACCCAGTGACGCGTCGATATACCTTTTACTCTCATCCCCACAAAACGTTTTCACGTATTGACCACATTTTCACGACTGTCAGCTCCTCATCCATTCTTCTTGTCTCTAATATCCTTCCCATACCTTGGTCTGACCATAGTGCTGTCCTCATACCAATCGCATCCTTGGCATCCTCGACATCCGACCCCTCTTTGGTCATCAATGATAATCTAATGTCTCATCCATTCCACAGTTTAAACATCGAGATTGCGCTCAAAGAATATCTGTCTCTCAATTCTACTCCTGACATCTCTCCCCTCCTGCACTGGGAGGCGCACAAACCAGTTCTAAGGGGTTTTGCATCAGCAAAGCAGCTTTCCTGAATAAAGAAAAACGTCAGCTACGCTCCAGTCTAGAACTGAATTACAACCAGTCCCATCAGGCCTTCCAGACCACCCCATCACCCAGTCCCCGTAAAACTTTGGAGCAATAACAGTTGGAACTTGATCTCTTTCTTACAGACCAGGCAGAACTTTTTCTCCGTAGGTCTCGACATAAATACTATACCAAAGCAAATAAGCCTAACACATTCCTAGCCCTCTCACTTCGCAGACTAGATCAAATCACTAAACCGATCCGATTGCATGTATCCCAAGGCAATTTCTCTAGTAATCCCACACGAATCCTGCAAGTGTTCCGTAAGCACCTGTCACAGCTGTATTCCCCAACAGATTCCATCGATCAGCCCCGTGCTGAAGCCCTCTTTGCCTACCTTACTTTTCCCCAATTGTCAGACCACCAACTGGAAACTCTTGAACAACCTATCACGCCGACAGAAAAACTGAATGCCATCAAGGCCCTGAAGTTACGTAAACGCCCGGGCCCTGATGGCTTCTCTGCCGCTTATTACAAAAAATTTTCCAACCTACTTTCCCCAGTTCTAACAAACGCCCTTAACGCTATTCTAACCGGTCAGTCTTTTAACCCCGATACAGTGACGACTAATATCTCTATGATCCCGAAACCCAACTCAGACGACTATCTGGTCTAACTATAGACTAATCTCCCTCCTCAACATAGATATTACATTTCTTGCTAAAATTCTCTTCACTCGCTTTAACCCGTTTAAAGGCTCCCTTATCCACAATGACCAAGTAGGCTTTATACTCACTCGCCAGGCTGGTAATAACGTTAGACGTGCGGTCCTCCTCTCTCATTTAACCTGCTCCCGCAACATCCCCACATGCTTCTTGCCTCTAGATATCAGAAAGACCTTTGACACGGTCTTGTGGCCATATCTGAACTATTTTCTACGTCGCTGGGGCTTTGGACCCCATTTCTTGACATGGAACTTCTCCTAATACTGTGCACCAACGGCCAGAGTCAGATACCTAGGACACAATTCGGCATTGTTTCCAATTCTGCGTGGTACCCGTCAAGGTTGCCTGCTTTCTCCCCTACTCTTCGCCCTGGCCATTGAGCCTCTGGCCCTCCTGATTAGAGCCAATCCAGATATTCGAGGACTTGAGGTGGGAGGCTCCCAACATAAACTCTGTCTCTTCACAGACAACGTGCTCCTTTTTCTCACCTCTCCACTGACCTCCGCTCCAATTCTTCTCCAGCTCTTAAAGGATTTTGACTATTTCTGGCCTCAAAGTTAACCCCCAGAAATCTATAGCGCTTAACGTCTCCCTTTCTCCCCAGGACTTGGCTCACTTACAACTGGTTCTACCCTTTTCCTAGTCTCAATTCTCTATCCCCTTTCTAGGTACCAAACTAACTTCTAACCTCTAAGACCTTTATGCAGCCAACTACTTACCTTTGTTGTCCCACTTAACAAAACTCATGACTAAATGGTCTTCCCTACTATTGACCTGGATGGGCAGGATCACGGTTGTGAAAATGTCTATTCTCCCTAAAATACCTGTTTAGATTACTACCCATCCTTGTAACTGTACACTATCTCCGTATACTCCAACGACGTGTATACACATACATCTGGGACCCCATTTGTCCTTGTATACTCCGTTCCACTATGCATAAATCTAAGCTCAGGGGTGGCCTAGGCTTCCCAGACTTTACGGAGTATTACCAAGCAGCGCATCTTGCACAATTGCCTAAGTATCATGCGACCCGCAAAATCCCCCAATGGGCTCACCTTGAATCGACTGATTGTGACCCCCTCTCAACTGCTAACCTCTTATGGCTACAGCCATCAGATCGTCGTCCGCTTCGTAATCCCATAACATCTCATTATATCTCACTCTGGGACAAGCTAAAATCCCACTACTCCCTTCAGTCATTGCATAACCCCCTGCTTTCTTATCTTCGAAACCCGGCCTCCCCACGATCCTTCAGACACTGGTCCTCGGCTAACCTACTCCGTACCCACAATTTTTTAAAAAACAGAGACTTCAAATCCTTCCCCTCCCTCCGCGAGTCACATTCCTTTCCAGCGTCAGAAATTTTTAGATACCTCCAACTACAGAAATGTTATGCACCGTACGCTGTCCAATCCCATGCAGCTCATTTGATGCCTTCCTTTGAACAATCTTGCGATAAGGATCCCCATAGACAGGGCCTTATCTCTGATATCTACACCCTCCTCTCTACTCCTGAGTCCCCACTTCACCCTTCCTATGTCACTTGATGGGAGACGCACTTGGTCTTCTACTAAGTCCTCTTCACAAAATGTAGTAGCCCTAGAGACTAACTATAAAGTCCAAACTCAATGGTATCTGGTCCCAGCGAGGATTGCTAAATACACCCCCAATTATCCTTCTGAATGCTTTCAGGGTTGTGCGATGGTAGGAACTTACTTTCATATCTGGTGGACCTGCCCAGTAGCCCAAACCTTTTGGGCCAAAATCTTCCGTATGCTATCCCTGCTCTTTGCTAAATCAATTCCACCACACCCGACTATAGCCCTCCTAAATTTACACCCTCCCAGCGTCTCCAAGTCTCAATTTAAACTCCTCTTGCAAGTTACCACTGCAGCTAAGCAGATTATGGCCAAATCGTGGAAGTCTCCATCCCTGTGTACTTTAGCAGTAAGGAACAAAGTTACGCAGGCTATGATTCACGCCAAAGTAGAAGCCACCATCCTAGACACTGTTCCTAGATTTCTGTTGATATGGACCCCATGGGTGGAACGGTTCCTCCAACCGTACTTTGACGACTGATTGCTCCTTCCTTGACATTTCCTAATATCATATTGTAGCTACCCTATATGCCGGGCTATACACCGATATGGCCTCGAGATTCGTTATTCTCTTTTGGAAGTCACACGCCTTTTTCCCTCCCCTACTTCTTTTTCCATCCTTCCTACTTTTCCCCCCTCTTTTCTGCTCCCCCATCTCACCCCCCTTGTTTCATATGGTACCCTCACATGGTCTCTGGAAGCAAAGTTCCCTTTCCAAAGTATATTCAGTTTGTACCTTCTTTTACACCATTGTATCCCCACATGTCTTTTTTTATGGTTCCATGTAACGTGCTTCTTTATGTTATTCCCCCGTTTCTGCAGGACAACGTTTTTACTTATTCTCTTCTGTATCCATACAGTGCAAGACAAATAAATTCTTTAAAAATCATACAATGTGATTTTCTGAATTTTTTTTTTTAATTCCGTCTCTCAGAGTAGGAATGCACCTACAATGTGAATTTCAGACCCCTCCATGATTTCTAAGTGGGAGAACTTGCAAAATTGCAGGGTGTTCAAATACTTCTGTTCCTCACTGTATGTGCACATGGATTGTCCTATGTATGTTTCTTTTTGCTTCTGATATTCTAATAAAAAACACTAACACTGTGCTAACACTGGGCAGGAAGGGGTTAACATCTGGGGCGATCAAAGGTTTAACTGTGTGCTGTGTTCTAATATGTAAAACATGCTACTGTGTATTTCTCCGGCTGTGCAGAGAAGTAGGCAGCAGCATGTGACTGCTGGCAGGAGAGAGACCTGTGTTGTTCACACAGGTTTCTCCCGTCACTGTTCCTCAGCGATCGCTGGGTGTCGTCGGGAAATCTCCAGACGGTACCCAGTGATCAACATCTGCAGCCACCAATGGCGGTGCGGGTAGGGCGGCGCACGGGTGCCCCCTACCCAGAAATGTAAAATCAGATATATACACACACGTGATTTTAAGCAGTCCTGCAGCAGTAGCTCTGCTATAGGGCAGCGGGGAAGCAGTTAAACATTTACATGACAATTTTTTATGCACACAAAAAGGATTTTTTTTTCTTAACCACTTTCCCTCCAGAGGAGTTACCCCCCTTCCTGAGCAGACCATTTTTCACGATACGGCGCAGCATTATTTTAACTGACAATTACACAGTCATGCAACACTGCACCCAAACTAAATTTATGTCCCTTTTTTCCCACAAATAGATTTCTTTCAGTTGTATTTGATTGCCTCTGCATTTTTATTTTTTGTGCTATAAACAAAAAACAGACCGACAATTTTGTGAAAAAAAAAAATAATATTTTGGACTTTTTGCTATTAAACATGTCCAGTAAAAAAAAATGTAAAAAATTAAAAAAATTGTTATAAATTTAGGCCAAAATGTATTCTGCTACATGTCTTTGCTAAAAAAAAAAAAAAAATCCCAATACGTGTAAATTAATTGGTTTACGTGCAAGTTATTACATCTACAAATGGCGGTATATATACACTGGAATTTTTTTTTTACATATACTAGTAATGGCGGCGATCAGCAACATATTTCAGGACTGCGTTGGGCATTCTGACACTGGGGGGAACTGTCACTGATTTCTCCTGTGACAATAATACAGTGATCAGTGCTAATAAAAAGCACTGACACTGTACTAATGGCACTGGACAGGAGGAGTTAACATCAGGGGGCGATCAAAGGGTTAACTGTGTGCGTTTCACTGTGTCAGCACATTGCCTTGTATTGCTCTGCTATGCAGAGCAATACAAAGCAATGTGCAGGATCTGTCAAGGAAGAGATCTATATTGTTTACATACAGGTCTCTCCCGCCTCAGTGATACTCGGCGATCACTGGGTTTTGGCTGGGAATCACTGGCTAGGACCTGGTGATCGATAGCTGAGGCCGCCCCTTGCACATATCAACCTTCACCACTGGTGGGTCGTAAGCGGCTGTCAAAAAAACATTTAAACAAAAATTATTTTCGTCAGCTCTGAAATGCGTTATCGTAGTTCTGGAACTGCCAAGCTTGGCTTCAACTCTGGCAGCAGGGCGTGTGAATATAAGCCACGCCTGATGAACGTCATGTCATTACCACAAAGACATGCATTTGGACCCACTCAGCTGCCCGATCCAAGGCCAAGCCTGGCAGGCCTCTAATCAGCTTGCTCCAGGGATATGCATGCACAGTTCAGAGTCACAGAGAGGATGTTTTCCGGGCACTTTTCTCCTGTCTACAGACAGGGGGAAAAAGCCTGTTTTTTTTTTTACAAACTGTCCAAATTTACGGATAGTTGTCAACATTCTGTTGGAACCCTCAGAAATATAAATATGCAGTACGTGGTTTTATTGGCAAGTATGTAAATGCAAGGTCTCAGTTCTAGGTGTAAAAACATTCACACAGCGAGAACTGGTTAAAGGGGTACAAAGAAGTAGTCCTCTGTAAATTCTACCATTTATACTTAACTTGCAGTTAATCATTTTCGAAGTGTAAAGGTTAATAATCAAGCAAGACAGTCTAGGAAAGCAAACCTTTACAGTGGTCCTAATTGCACAAAACTGCACTTCAACAATGAACTTTCAGATGTAAGGATAAATATACACTAAAAGGTAGGCGAGTACTGAAAGAAAAACAAGCTATGACTACATTTCACAATTCACCATTAGACACACACCTCCAGTATGATTCACTTCACAAAGCCACAGGTCACTTTTTATTGCTGCTACACAGATTCCCATTCTCAAAACCATTTCTCAACAACATTATACTTAAAAAAGGTCAGTCTACCTGCAAACCTTTTGGAAGCTTCTGAAAGGTTAAAGCACTATATAATAAAAGAAATAAAAGGTTCGTTTATGGACTGTAAGAAACAAAAAAAAAATGGTGAAAAAAAACTAGCTACAGTGAAAAGGGGAAGAAGGGATGAACCATTAAATTGTTCAAGATACAGTTGTTTTCAAAATATTAGTCAGACATCACTAACCTGATCAATTACTGTTTTTGGTAGAAATGATATTTCTACATGGCCAATAATTTACTAGCAGGTGTAGTAGAGTAAGAGAAATCCAACAGACCCAACAGTCATGACATGCATGCTGCTGATGCTGTGTAATTGAATCACTAATTGAAAGGGGCATGTTCAAAACAATAGCAGTGTGGAGTTCTATTAGTGAGGTCATTCATTCTTTGAAAAACAGGAGGAAATTATTGCCCTTATTTAAGGAAGGAAGGCAACAAATGTTGTACATGCTGGTTACAGTGCATTTCTCTCTGAAATTCTGAGGAAAATGGGTCGTTCCAGACATTGTTCAGAAGAACAGCGTACCTTGATTAAAAAGTTGATTGGAGAGGGGAAAACATATAAAGAAGTGCAGAAAAATGATAGGCTGCTCAGCTAAAATGATCGCAAATGCTTTCAAATGGCAACCAAAACCTGAAAGATGTGGAAGAAAGCGAAAAACTACCATTTGAATGGATAGAATAGCCAAAATGGCAAGGACTCAGCCAACAATCAGCTCCAGGAAGATCAAAGAAGGTCTAAAGTTCCCTGTGAGTACTGTTACAATTAGAAGACGCCTATGTGAAGCCAAGCTATCTGCAAGAAGCCCCCGCAAAGTCCCACTGTTGAAAAAAAGACATGTGCTGAAGAGGTTACAATTTGCCAAAGAGCACATTGACTGGCCTAAAGAGAAATGGCGCAACATTTTGTGGACTGATGAAAGTAAGATTGTTCTTTTTGGGTCTAGTGGCCGGAGACAGTTTGTCAGACGACTCCAAACACTGAATTCAAGCCACAGTACACTGTGAAGACAAGCATGGAAGTGGAAACACTATTGTTTGGGGCTGTTTCTCTGCTAAAGGTACAGGCCAACTTTGCTGCATTGAGGGGCCAATGGACAGAGCCATGTACTGCAAAATCTTGGATGAGAACCTTCATCCCTCAGCCAGAACACTGAAGATGTGTCTTCCAGTATGATATTGACCCAAAACATACCACCAAGCTAGCAAAGGAGTGGCTCAAGAAGAAGCACATTAAGGTCATGGAGTAACCTAGCCAGTCTCCATACCTTAATCCTATAGAAGATTTATGGAAGGAGCTGAAACTTTGAGTTTCCAAGCGACAGCCAAGAAACCTTAAGGATTTAGAGAAGATCTGTAAAGAGTGGACCAAAATCCCTCCTGAGATGTGCGCAAACCTGGTAACCAACTGCAAGAAACGTCTAACTTCTGTGCTAGCCAATAAGGGTATATATATATTATTTTTTTTTACCACTAGCCTACAGGGCACTTATACCCCCTTCCTGCCCAGGCCAATTTCCAGCTTTCAGCGCTGTCACACTTGGAATGACAATTGCGCGGTCATGCAACACTGTACCCATATGAAATTTTTATAATTTTTTTGTGACAGAGCTTTATTTTGGTGGTATTTAATCACCTCTGGGTTTTTTATTTTTTCTTAAACCAAAAACCACTGAAAATTAAAAAAAAAAAAAAAAAACGTTTTTCTTAGTTTTTGTTATAACATTTTGCAAATAAGTGATTTTTCTCCTTCACTGATGTGCGCTAATGAGGCTGTAGTGATGGGCACTGATAGGCTGCACGGATGGACACTAATAGGTGGCACTGATGGGCATTGACAGGCAGCACTGACTGGCACTGATGCACACTGATAGGTGGCACTGACTGGCAGCACTGATAGGTGGCACTGAAAGGCAGCTCAGATGGGCACTGATATGTGGCATTGATGTGGCACTGATGGCCACTGGCAGGTGGCATGGATGTGCACTGACAGCTGGCACTGATGGACACTGACAGGTGGCACTGCTGGGGCTACACAGATCATCAGGGCACACGGATCATCGGTGTTCTGATGATCTATGTACATGTCCCCTCCGAGGAATGCCAATTACCGGCTCTCCTCTCCTCACGAGCTGTCAGCGTGATAACCGTCATTTCCCTGTTTACATGTGATCAGCTGTGATTGGACACAGCTGGTCACATGACCGAGCCGACATCTTCGGCTCTTTCCGTTGATCGGTGATCTGCTGTGTCCGAGGGACACAGCGCACTGCAGATCGCCGCGCGCTCCCGGTGCCGCATATGCGCGGTTAGAATGGGAGGACATCATATGACGTCCTCCCAGAACGAGGGAACTGCCTTGCGCCCGTCATTGTATTATATGGCGGCAGGGAGGCAGTTAATTTATTAATTTTTTTTGTTTTGTTTTTTTTTTTTGTTTTCCCCACTCTTTTCAGTTGGTGTTCAGTCAAGTCATGTACATAACAGATCTGGTTTCTACTTTGATAGTGAACAGGTTCTGAATGCTGCAGAAAGCACCCGATGTAAGGACAGGGTGCCTCTCTCTACAGCATATTTCAGTGACCATGGGGTAACCGGATATACCCGCAGGGTAATGCCCTAATCTCACAGGAAGTGGGTTAAATTACCCTGGACATCATTCAACCTACAGAAGAGGATTGGCACTGATTGGTGAAAGAGTAAGTCTTTAGAGACAGCATCAAAGATAGAATGAGTGGCAGACATAGCAAAAGTGTTGTTTATTGTTACTGGTGCAGTTGGGCTTCTCTTCCATCCCAGCAGAAGTGTGCACATGGAGTAGGTACGTATATTCAATTCAAATAAACATTCTGACGGCTTACAAAAACTCTTCCAGGGTGCAAGGTCTTTAAGTGGTTAAAGTGTTACTAAACCCAGGACCCTTCATTTACTATATCTGGTCTCCAACAGTACACAGAACACAGAAATGCAATTATTTTAGTAAATATAAACTGCTAAATACCTTTTCTCATATCCATGGCGTCCGTTGCGGACAACAGGAACATAAATGCGCCTTATTTGCTGACAATGTTCCTATGTATATTACTTCCCCTTTGATTACCTTACCTAATCTACTGCTAGGCACCCCTTAATGTTTCCTTACCCTCTTGTATGGAACAGCAGCTCCGGAATACCTATAATTTTCAATGGGCATGCAGCTCCTTGCCTTATTTAGGGATCCAATTAACTGCTTCTTTTGAGACCCTCTATCAAGCTAACTACCCTCACCTTTTTTAAAAAACTTAGAGATGATCTTCGTCATTGGGCTGACTACTCCTTATCCTGGTTTGGCAGAATCAACTCGATTAAAATTAAATTTTTTGCCCTGGTTGCTATATTATTTTAGAACCGTACCGATACTAGTTCTGAGATGCGTGTTGCAGCATTTACAAGCTGAGGTCTTTCGCTTTGTTTGGGACAATAGAAGACCTCGGATGAACCATATAACGTTATATGCATCCATACCACGAGGCAGGATTGGCCTTCCTAATCTTCAAGCATTTTTCCAGGCTGCTCAAATTGCCCAATTCACCTACACCACTGGTAAGGGTTTTTATTGAAGCTCTCTCCTGCCACCCCATCACCTCTTTACTTTGGCTTCCTAATTGAATACACCCTCTTATACTATGCTCTGCCCTATCACATTCTTTGACAGTCTGGGACAGAGTGCGCCATCGCAAATCAATAGCATCTCCTCACATGCCCATGGCTCCATTTTTTGTAACCCTGAATTTGTACCTGGTTTAGTACCAGCTCCATTTCAATGATGGATCAAAAAAGGACTGCTGCGGATAGGAGACTCAAGGGCAATCGGATATACTCTTTGCAGCACTTTAAAGATAAATTGCAAATGCCCTCTACTGAGATCTTTAGATACAATCAGATTGCATATTCTATCTGCTCAAAGCTTACTTTATTGGATGGGCCACTCATACTTACATTTTGAACTTTTGTGCTAGAATAGAGATTTCCCAAGAGGCCATTTCCCTGCAGTATATGCTCTCCTCACTGATCCAAATTGTAAGCTTCCCTATATGGATCAATGGGAAGAGGACCTGAATGTCACTTATGACCTGTCTGACTGCAAGATATTGCCTTTGCATTAGCTAAAGTATCCATCAACCCTACTCTAATTGAAGCAAATTATAAAACGTTATTAAGATGGTACTTGGTCCCTACCCAGGTTGCAAGAATGCATCCAACTGTTTCGCCCAAGTGCTTCCGGCGTTGTGGCCAGATGGGAACTATGTACCATATCTGGTGGCAATGTCCGATAGTGACCAGAGTTTGGATCCGCATGTTCAATTTTTATCTATTCTGTGACGGGGGTGAATATTCGCAGATCCCCACAGATGGCCCTCTTTCATAAATTCCCAGAAAGTCACTTAAATTGATAACCTATATGCTGTTGGCAGCGAGAATCACTATAGCTAGACATAGGAAGCAATCGATCATCCCTGACTTGTTAAGCATAAACTGATTGGATTGTAATTATTGACAGACTCGCCTGTATTCTTCACAATACTAAAAAGTTTGATAAAACATGGGACTCGTGGATTCGGTATATTTCCATGCCTTAATGTACCCCGACTTGACTCTCTTTTTCATTATTCTTTATCATTCCTTTTTCTTCTGTTCTCTGAAGTTGGTTATGCATAATCCCTGTGTGTTCTACAACATTTGTTATGCCTTAAACGACACCGACTGTATGTGTGTAGTCTCAGGTCCAAGAACAGTGGTTCTTCCCCTTCGTCTCCTAACTCCCCCCTCCTGTTTCTGTCCCTCCTCCCATACCCCACCACTGTGTCCGTTCTCTATATATGGTTAGATAAATGATGTGGACATTTCTATTTGGGTTATCCAATTTCTATTCTACGGAGTCCCCAGTCTCCTGTTAAGTGTTTTATATCCGATAACTATTGGAATCTAAATACCTTTTCTCATCAGCAGTAAGAGCCTTGTGCCTCCTTGTGATAGAAGTGTTGTGACTTAGATCAGTGTTCAGCAGAGCACTGATGAAAGCTTGTAGGAGGAGTTTTCTCTAGGAAGATGTAGAACCCGACCTCTGTCTGGGCAGTGCTGATTGACCCTGTGCTGATCACATGCACTCTCCCAAGAAAAAAAAACAAACTTCTCTAGCAATACACACTAAACTGAGCATGTGCAGTGTCTCCACATGATATATATGTCTTATCAGGAGATAAGAGGGAGACACTGGAAGAAAGGGAGGATCAAACATCCTTTTTACACAATGCAAAGGATGAACCCCTTAGGTTCCACAGGGAGTATAACAAGCATGCTTTACTGCACATAGAGACTGATTTTACTGTTGTGGGTTTAGTAACATTTTAATATATATAAAAAAACAAAAAAATACCCTGTTAAAATCTGTAGTATGCTATGATTTTCTAAAAGTGCCAAAAATTCACATTTTACTTTTTTAACTGCTGTGGCAAAAGTATGCATTGTGTGCAAAGTTTTCATGTTCTTTGTGACTGGTTTATTGCTTTTCCTAGAATTTGGCACAAAGCTTACCTATGATGTGATTATAGCAGGCAGCCTCCCTCACTGAGCATTCACTTGAAGTTACTACCGCAGATTAGCTCAACATCTACAGAGCTGAACCTGGTAGTAAGCATCTGCAGAAAAAGCATGCAGAAATCCTTGCAAAGTATATAACTGACCTGGATATGAAAGTTTTCTTCAACACTGAAGTTAATTACAGCAATAAGCATGTACTTGGCAATCAAGAATCAGACTGTACTTGGCAATGCCAAAATTATTACAAAATGTTTTTCTGAAACCCAACACATCTAATTAAATGCTGATTAGGACAGAGTATGGTGGTCTGGTTAAAACACGAGTATCCCTTTATAAAGTAGTAGAATGGGTTTTACCATCCATATTGCTGCTTACAAAATGGAACATTTCTAAAGCACAGCACTGTGAAACAAACAAAGGCTGAAAAAAAATGTCATTAACAGGCAAAAATAAGCGCAAAGAGAAGGACAGCCTGGTCATATGACCTATCAAAGTCATGCGACCTGCCGTTCCACCCATCATACTCCATGGGACACTGCAAATTTGGAAAAATAATTCTACCATATAGGGGTGCTATATAGTAACCGTCACTAAAATATTAAACCTACACTTCATGTGAACAAATGACCATAATAACTGATACCAGTGAAAAACAAACTACATTCATAAAAGGAGAGCAGGAGACCCCATACGGTTTATTTGGTGTGGAATTCTAGTGCCTTTTTTTTTTCTTTTTTTTTGAGGGGGGGGGGGGGGTCATAACAAATTCAGAAAAATAACTGCCATGAGTTACTTCATATCTTTGCACACTGTAAATAAATACCTAGTACTATAGTCTAAAGAATTCATTATGATCTACTCAGGTAGAAAAAAAAAAAAAAAAAAAAAGAAAATCACACATTTCATTCTGCAATAATTAAGAAGCTAATTGATGCATTTCCCCCCCATCTGCATTGCCAAGGAAATTCTGCAATAGTCTTTTCAAGACAAGGCAAGGTTGTATAAACACAGCATCTTGTCTAGACGTATTTTGTGAGCAATGTATTTATGTCACTGCTAACCAAGGTCCATCAACAGAAGACATCTTACAGGATAACTCCACTTTCGAGGGGAAAAAAAACCCAGCATAAACAAAAAAAAAAAATAATAATAATAGCGTATACAATTGCAACTCAAATCATATTGCAATTAAAGGTTAATAAAAATGACCTTTCCTTTTCACAATGCAGCACTGTAATTTTCTGTAAAATGCAATGCAACATGGCAGCCTGGAGGTGTTCTGTACACAGATGGTGTACAGAACGCCCCCTGCAAGAGTCATTTCCTGCTTGAGTGATTGGCTCACTGACATACAGTCAGGTCCATAAATATTGGGACATCGACACAATTCTAACATTTTTGGCTTTATACACCACCACAATGGATTTGAAATGAAACAAACAAGATGTGCTTTAACTGCAGACTGTCAGCTTTAATTTGAGGGTATTTACATCCAAATCAGGTGAACGGTGTAGGAATTACAATAGTTTGCATATGTGCCTCCCACTTGTTAAGGGACCAAAAGTAATGGGACAATTGGCTTCTCAGCTGTTCCATGGCCAGGTGTGTGTTATTCCCTCATTATCTCAATTACAATGAGCAGATAAAAGGTCCAGAGTTCATTTCAAGTGTGCTATTTGCATTTAGAAGCTGTTGCTGTCAACTCTCAAGATAAGATCCAAAGAGCTGTCACTATCAGTGAAGCAAGCCATCATTTTGCTGAAAAAACAAAACAAACCCATCAGAGAGATATCAAAAACATTAAGCGTGGCCAAAACAACTGTTTGGAACATTCTTAAAAAGAAGGAACACACCGGTGAGCTCAGCAACACCAAAAGACCCGGAAGACCACGGAAAACAACTGTGGTGGATGACCGAAGAATTCTTTCCCTGGTGAAGAAAACACCCTTCACAACAGTTGGCCAGATCAAGAACACTCTCCAGGAGGTAGGTGTATGTGTGTCAAAGTCAACAATCAAGAGAAGACTTCACCAGAGTGAATACAGAAGGTTCACCACAAGATGTAAACCATTGGTGAGCCTCAATAACAGGAAGGCCAGATTAGAGTTTGCCAAACGACATCTAAAAAAGCCTTCACAGTTCTGGAACAACATCCTATGGACAGATGAGACCGAGATCAACTTGTACCAGAGTGATGGGAAGAGAAGAGTATGGAGAAGGAAAGGAACTGCTCATGATCCTAAGCATACCACCTCATCAGTGAAGCATGGTGGTGGTAGTGTCATGGCGTGGGCATGTATGGCTGCCAATGGAACTGGTTCTCTTGTATTTATTGATGATGTGACTGCTGACAAAAGCAGCCGGATGAATTCTGAAGTGTTTCGGGCAATATTATCTGCTCTTATTCAGCCAAATGATTCAGAACTCATTGGACGCCGCTTCACAGTGCAGATGGATAATGACCCAAAGCATACTGCAAAAGCACCAAAGAGTTTTTTTAAGGGAAAGAAGTGGAATGTTATGCAATGGCCAAGTCAATCACCTGACCTGAATCCGATTGAGCATGCATTTCATTTGCTGAAGACAAAACTGAAGGGAAAATGCCCCAAGAACAAGCAGGAACTGAAGACAGTTGCAGTAGAGGCCTGGCAGAGTATCACCAGGGATGAAACCCAGCGTCTGGTGATGTCTATGCGTTCCAGACTTCAGGCTGTAATTGACTGCAAAGGATTTGCAACCAAGTATTAAAAAGTGAAAGTTTGATTTATGATTATTATTCTGTCCCATTATTTTTGGTCCCTTAACAAGTGGGAGACACATATGCAAACTGTTGTAATTCCTACACCGTTCACCTGATTTGGATGTAAATACCCTCAAATTAAAGCTGACAGTCTGCAGTTAAAGTACATCTTGTTCGTTTAATTTCAAATCCATTGTGGTGGTGTAAAGAGCTAAAAATGTTAGAATTGTGTCGATGTCCCAATATTTATGGACCTGACTGTAAGTCTGCACAAGGATACAAGTCAGATTTTTGGCAATCACTGCAACAAAAATATCATTTTTGGTGATACTCCCAAAAGGAAATCACATCTAAAGGGATGCAGACCCTGTCAATTTGTCCTGCAGATAGAGCAGCAGATAGAGAATTAAGAAGTCAATTCTATACAGATTCACTCTGCTCATGAACAAGGACGAAAACAGACATTTCTT
This sequence comes from Staurois parvus, assembly GCF_062004578.1. Lineage (NCBI taxonomy): Eukaryota > Metazoa > Chordata > Amphibia > Anura > Ranidae > Staurois > Staurois parvus. The sequence goes on from NW_028318095.1 coordinate 22,744,481, forward strand.
CAGAATAACAAAGGTAGAAATCTGCAACAAAGTTTGTTAAAATTCTTGCAACGTACATAAATCACCCAGAGGAGAAGGGTTTTTTTCTCAACAAAAGTGGAGTTACTCTTTAAAGCACATTTTTACTTCTGCATTTAAATCCGAGAAACCCATTCACAGCATACTGAACAATAAAAACTATTATTTAAACAAAAAAATGTATTCATAAATTTAAAATATACTTCTTACCGTTCTAGGCTATTCTGAACTATTACAAAGTGGGGACAGAACGAGATCATGTTGTAAAATGGTAGTAAATTCTCCTGCTCTACTCTGCGCCATGTAACACAATCTGAAATGACGTACGATTATGTGTCTTTCATTGTATCACAACCCACGCCATTTAGGAGATTTTGTCTGATTTTTGCTGAAATGACATCACTGGTGCATGTACTTTTTGCGCCCCATTGGTGACCTACTTAGCATGCCGTTAGTCTTTTATTGGGTGCGAGGAGGTTCGCAGAAGCATTTGGTTGCGGTTTACTGTGCATGCACAAGATTATGACACAGAAGAAAGGGCAGAAGCAAACCGTTATTTGGAAATGGTAGATAACCGCAAATATAGCACCGTATTTGTTTGAAACTTGTAGAAGAAATAAAGCAAAAAAGGAGTAAAAAAAAACATGCTATGGGGATAAAGTGTATTGAGGTCTACGGGAACATTTTCAAATGGATTTCTGAGGATTTGTGCGTCAAACTTTACTACCGCTTTAACATGCAATGTACTACCCAAGACTTGACACCTTTAGCCTTTGTAAGGGCAGACAGTGTGCACATCTAGTTTACAACTGATAATAACGATTACCAGCGCAGCAGAGACAGGATAGATTATGGTAAACAAAACTCCCCTACCCCTCCTTAATACATAGAAGGGAAAAGCTAAATAAATGGTAAGCAGCAATTTTTTTTTTCAAGTTATGCTATATGAATAAGAACATGTAAATGAAAAAAGTTATTAGTATTTGTTATTATGCATGTTAAATAGTTTAACTTTTATTAAAAGGAGAAGTACAGCTAAAGCTCTTTTGGCTATACTCCTGTGGACCACAGGAGTGCAGTTCATTCTGCACTCCTGTGACTCGCTGTCAGCTAACAGCGGGGTGAAGCCCGCTGTTGGCTGACATCACTCAGCTGGTCCAGGCTGGGGAAAAAACCTGACTTTAAAGTCGGGATCCACCCCAGAGTCTGAAGCGGCACCTGGCTTAGCCTCTCAGCGATGCACAGAGCATGGAGCATTGACTGCTCAGAGCGGCTGTGAGAACTAAGCGATTGTGTGATTTCGGATCGCTGAGTTCTCAACCTTGGAGCCGGCAGGGGACAGATGCAGCGTCAGACCGATGCTGCATCCACCTAGGTAATTATAACTGGGCAAGAAAAAAAAAAAAAAAAAAGAAGCCCATATTTTTCTTTTAAGTATGTTATTTGTACAGGGATGTTTGATTCCTACTGTCAGACGCAGAGGGACATGTAGTTCCAGGCGCCGGGCAAGTAGTTTTGTTCCTTCTTTAGCCTTGCTACGGGCAAGCAGCAGGGCTCACCTGTCAGGTAAAGCAATCGGCGGCAGTGCTGCTGCCGATTGCTTCCACACAGTGCCAGCCTCTCCGCGCCCCCGACGTGAGGTCTGCCGGGCTCCGCTTGCCCATCTGCGGACCCGGCTCGCCGTCAGCTAGAGAGGAGGGAGAAGAGCAGACAAGTCCGCTCACCTTCCCTTCTTGTGCTGACCCGGAACTGACGTTACGATGTCACTTCCGGGTCCCCGTTGAGAGATTAATGCAATCCCCAGGATTTAATGTAATATTACATTCAGTAGAGCAGAGGGGAGACATGCAGGGTCTTTTAGACCTTGGATGTCTCAAAAAGAATCTGTCACCAAAAATCATCACATAGGGGACTTTGTCCCCTGTGTGATGAAAAAAAAAAAAGTGAAAAAAAATTTAACTTTTTTTTTTTTTAATTGTAAAAAATGAAAGTTACACCCAAGCACATACCATCCCCCCCAAAAAAAATTAAATCCCCATCCCCCACATATACGCACGTACAAACATAAAAGCACACGCTGGGGCGCCTACGCATTCTACCGTCAATTGCGATACACATGTCACATATCACCGCACACGCCAGAATGAGACCTATAGATAATATAGGGTACTGAAGTCCGTCATTATTTCATGAGCGCGCACAAATGGAAGGTTTTACAAGTTGGATATGTATTTACTCGATGCAACCTCATCTTTTATATTTTACAAACAAAATTTGGGTAACTTTTGCTTTTTTGTGCCCTAAAATTAACTTTCTTGTATTTCTTACTAAAATTTTGTGGTAAAATAATGCGACATAAAAATTTGGAACTACCACTGTTTTATTCTCTATGGTCTCTGCTATCAGAAAATATATCATGTTTGGGAGTTTAGTGTAATCTTCAGGCCTAAAATGATTTTTTAAACGTGTGCAAAAAACGCAAAAACGGCTCTGGCAGCGTAAGGGATAAAGTATAAGCCCTGACCCCCCTTTCCTGACAAGCAACCAATCGGTACCCATCACACTGCAAGGTCTATCCCCTCCCTGTAAGTCCCTGGGTGCAGCGCTGGAGAGAGGCAGGGAGGGAGGAGGAGATAAACAGCGCAATGTTAAAAGTATTACACGTCTCAGTCGCCATAAAGCCCCTTTTGTTTTTAAAAGCCCCCCCCCGACATTCCTAAAATCACCTCCGATTTAAATACGGTTCTGGTTAAAAAACATTTTTTTTTATCGGGACAGGAGATTGTCATGAGGGACAAGTAGATTGGGACCCCGACTTAGTCCCAGGACAAGTCGTTTTTTCAAAAATTCCACACCCCTGTTGTATTTATGTTACTATTAGGTGTTATTCCAAATTGGCTGCAAAAGTAAAAAATACACTTTAAGCTTTACACTTCAGTACAGTGCCTGGCTTTGAATCATCAGCATCTGTAAAGAAAACAGACCATTTATACATGTAAGATACGAAAAAGAAAAAAAATCCTTTCTGTGAATCATAGATAAATAGCAGTTTTATCTAGAGGCCTGAACCATGACCAGATGATGGACAGACAGGAAAACTGGGGGAGGGGTGTAGAGCGCCTAATGACAGGCCATAGGAAATGCAAAAAAAAAAAAAAAATTCCATAAGCAGGTAAGATCATCAACAGCCTAAGCTGTAGATATATGTGTGTGTGTATAATAAATATATATATAATTATTATACAGGATTTATATGGCGCCAACAGTTTGCGCAGCGCTTTACAATATAAGGGAGACAGTACAATTACAATACATTTCAGTACAGAAGGAATGTGAGGGCCCTGCTCGTGGAGCTTACAATATATATATATATATATATATATATACATACACACACACACACATACATATAACACACACACACAAATACATACATACATACACACACACAAATACATACACACACGCGCGCACCCAAGCTTAAATTCCAGGCAAACAGCTAACCATTGTAACATACGGTATATGTACACTCATGTGACATACAGTTTCTGCTTTAGCATTTCATCTTCCATGTGACTGTTCCACCTCCAGCCTCCTCACTGGACCAGAAGGACCCATTTACACTACATGCCCAAAGCAATAACAAGCTAAACGTTTATAACTCATTGCAGTGATGCATGCTTTGTAAAAATGGAAGATGCCACACCACATTTAAAAGCAAATCAGCATATGGCAACACACAATAAAGTGATATTACAGTCAGAGGTTTTTTTAATTAAAATAAAAAACATGATATACTTACCTGCTCTGTGTAATGATATTGCACAGAGGGGTCCCTTACCTCTTCTTTAGTGGTCCCCTGTTGGTGCTCTCTGCAGTGCCTTCAATAACAACCCATGCACTATGGGGGCACCCATGCAGGCGCACTCCCGAGCTGTGCTGTGTGCACAGATAGACACACACACAGTGTAGCTAAGCCACGCACCCCACTCTCTCCTCACAGGGTTTGACTGACAGCAGCATGGCTTCCGATGATGATCTTGGTGTAGCCTGTGAATTCAGGAAAATGAGAGCAGGGCTGCTGGCAGGGACGGCACTGGACTGCGAGAGGAGTCAGGTATGTGTTCAGGGATGGGGGGGCTCAAGTAGTGGGGTGTTATCTTGATGCAGGGAATGCATTAATGTACAAAAACACTTTAGAAACATTTTAAGGAAAGAAAAATCATGTATTTTAGCTCCTACGATGATAAAAAAAACACATCAATGCATTGTGAACTCAAGTGTATTTATCCTGCGTCAATGCAAAATGAATGCTCTGACATGGAGTGAATTCAGCGGAAATCAGTGTCCTCATCTGTATGCAGTGATCAGGGAGCAAACCTATGAAGCAGGAAACGGCAAAATGACCTTCAGGCTTGTTCATACCATGTGCATCAGGCTGCATTGCTCAGTGTGGCGCATTGCTCAGTGTGGCCCATTGCAGCAACAAGTGGAAAGCCATTGTTTCTAAAAGGCTTGGTTCACATCAACACATTTAACTAACCTGTGCTTTGTGAACATGAAACATGCTGCACTTCAATGCAGTGCAACACACTGCACATTATTACAATGCACATTAGGGAAACAAAAACAATGTATGTGAATAACAAACCTGCATGTCAATACAACGTAATACAATATAAAACCAGATCTCAACCCAGTGTGTTTACCTGCATCAGCACAATCTAAATGAATGGACAAGGTCTGAATGCGATCCAATCCTTCCTGTCTAGCAGAGGGGTGTGTATCACAAAAATGGCTCACCAAAATTATAAAGTCTTATCTTTTATCACTGTAAACTTAGGTATTTCAGACACGTATTAAGCTGTATGCCTGAAGTCCCACAAAGAAATTTTAGTAAACAGTACAACCAATCATGGCTGGGAAAACCAGTTGAGTGGTCAGATTCGAAAACCATCTTCCTACCTGCAGCTGGACCACATACATCACAATCTGATGAAATAACCACTGTGTAATCTCCTTCAGGTTTACCAATAACTATACAGTATGAAGCTGTCCATACACTGTGTGAATTTCGGTCAGTTCCTGAAAAAATTTGCTCTGTGGGTGTCACCAGCTTCATTCGACAAAAGTGTTCAATTAACTTTTGTTAAGAAGCATGCTGGAAATTTTTTGGTCAGATAGACAGATTACGCAAATTTCCCCCAGTCGGTATTGATGGGAAATGCCTCCCGCAGCACTATTGTATTTTGCCGACAGGGGGTGCGAGTCGCTTTCCAAGCGGGCACAATACAATGGTTACTGCTAGTGGCTTTAGCCGCTGGCAGTAATTATATGTCAAAAAATACAACAGGCAGGCTGGCTGTACCAAAGTCGATCAATGGATCAACTTGGGTAGAATCAACCTGCCCATACATGGATCGAATCTCAGCTAGTCCCTGCTGAAATTCAATCCAAGTATGCCCAGTTTTAGTTTCAATGTATCACTATCAGTATATGGTCATCTTAAGGACCTACCTAAACAATCCAATTGATACACAGTTAAGTAGTCCCTTGTGCTACACAGTCACTGGTAAATTCAGGGATGTGCAATTCATATCATCCAACGTCTGGGACATGTAGTTCTGGGCACCAGGCAGGTAGGTTTTTCTTTTGCCTTTAGCCCAGCTGCTTGCCCGGCTCATTTGTCAGGTCGAAGCATTCGGGCGGCAGCGCTGCAACAAGATTGCTTCCACACAGCGTACAGTGCCAGCCGCCACCCCCCCCCCCCCTGTCTGCTATATGTCCAGGGTTCCGCTTGCCCATCTGCGGGCCCGGGACTGGTTCAGTGGGGGCGGTATGCCAGGATGCCGGTATAGAGGCGGGAGGAGAGAGAACATGCCCACTCCCCTTCTTGTCCTGACCCGGAAGTGATGTGACGTCACTTCCGGGTCCCCATTGACAGATTCCCAGCCCTCAAGGCCCTGCATTACATCCAGTGTAGTACAGGGGAGACATGCAGTGTCTTTTACACCCTGGATGTCTCAAAAAAGAGAACCTGTCACCAAAAAAGTGTCACAGAGGGGACTTTTTGTCCCGTGTGAATAAAAAAAAAAAGTTAAAATAATTCTTTTTTTTTTTTAAATGTTACACTCAAGCATATAACCTCCCCCCCAAAAAAAATTTTTCCAGGCCTTGTCCCCCCCCACATATGTACGCACGCACAAATGTAAAAGCACGCACTGAGGCGCCTACACATGAAAACAATGATTGCGATACACGTTACATATTGCCGCACATGCCAGAATGAGAGCAATAATTCTAGCACCAGACCTCCTCCGTAACAATAAACTAGTGACCTATAAGGGGCTTTAAAAGCATCAACTATAGAAAATAAAGATACTAAAGTTTGTTGCCGTTTCACAAGCGCACACAAATTTAAGGTTTGACATGTTGGATATCGATTTACTCGATGCAACAATTGCTTTTTGTGCCCTAAAATTAACTTAGGTGTATTTTTTTATGACAATATCACGTGACATAAAAAATTTGAACTACCGCTATTATATTCTCTAGGGCAGGGCTTAAAATTGCAAGTCCTGAGCTACAAGCCAGGCCTTAAGAATTACATGCCACCAGTTGCCCCACCCAAACCTTACCCTGCTACACCCCTAATTCTACCCCTAAACACGCCCTCGTGAATTATTTCATGAAATTACACTGTTAGATGTTACCCACATTACATCAGGGTCCCCAGAGTCCCCCCACATTACATCAGGGCCTCCAATGTCCCCCTAAACACTACATCATACTTAGACCATGCACCACATATAACCATAACCCCCCATAATCTTTCACTCACAAAACCATAACTCTACCAAGCATATCCTATCTACTATCCAACCCAGCAATACCTCAAATGCCCCATACTCACCACATAATCCTGAACCTGACCAAACCACCCATACATGTAAGTTTACATACAGACACATGTGTACACACACACAAACAGACACCTGTACACACACACAGAAACATGTACACACAGGCACAGAGACACATGTACACACACACATATTGTACATACACACAGAGACATGTACATACGCAGAAATACACACGCACAGACACATGTACATACACGCAAAAACATGTACAGATACACACACAGATACATGTATATACATACACACACACACCCCTATAAAAATTTGCAGTATATCGTTACCTTCACTCACAGAGCCAGGTACTGCACTCTAGGGGGAGGCAGAGAGCACAGCACACATTCCTTCCTTTGCTTTCATTTTGCTCAACTATTGAGAAGTCTGACGGCTCCCAGTGCGAGTGACAAATCCGGCCCTGAGTTCCGTGCCTGCTCAGCAAGATGGCCCTGGGGACACACTCACCCCTACCATAATTTCCACTCGCCAATGCGAGCAGGCGACTGGAAGTTTCAAGCCATGCTCTAGGGTCTCTGCTTTCAGAAAACATATGTTTTGGAGTTTTGTGTAATCTTCAGGCAAAAAAAAAAACCCCGCAAAAACAGCTCTGGCAGCACCCTGACAAGCACCCAATCGGTGCCAATTGCACTGCAAGGCCTCTCCCCTCCCTGCTAGTTCGTGGGTGTGGTGCTGGAGACAGGCAGGGAGAGGAGGAGATATACAGCGTAATGTTAAAAATATTACACGTTTAAGTCGCCATAAAGCCCCTTTTGTTTTTAAAAGCCCCAGATATTACAGATTTAAATACGATTTTGATTTTTTATCAGGACAAGTAAATTGTCATGAGGTACAAGTAGATTGGGACACCGGTTTAGTCTCTGGACAAGTCGTTTTTTCAAAAATATCCACACCCCTGCAGTAAAACTATAAAGACTGTACAGTCAGACTTCTTTCACACTGGTGGAAGCATTTACAGCCCTCTGAAATGCAGTCTGGGTGGATTTCTTTTAAGACTGCAATTGACAGCCAGTTTACAGGCATTCAGGAGGCGATATTGCGGACACCTGCACTCCTGTTAGATTACTCAATGGAAAATTTTACACTGAACTACTACACAACGCTAGAGGTGGTACCAGGCAACTATGAAAGGAGGCGCTTCCTGTTAAACATGGCACACAGAATTAAACTTGCTTCACTGAGAAGCAAAGCACTCCTCCAATCACCATATAAATTTGGAGGTGGGCAGTTGTGGGGTGGGAGCATTAGAAACTAGGATCAACCATTTGTTTTTACTGCTCCCTGCGCCCAATGTGTACTTAGATTGCAAAGCCACCATTAGGCCTGTGGTGTTGCGTAAAAGTAAATTCATCATCAATGCACCACCAAGTTTTCCATCCTGCAGGCGGCTCAAAATTTTATACTGCGGCAAAACTTATATCAGCATATTCTTATTATCTTGAATTTCATTGAATGAACTCTGCAGTAGATCGTCCTGTACAAACAGGCATTAGATAACAGAGAAGACAAGTAGAAATACATGCTATGGTTAATACAAGTCTTCTCTCTGTGACAACGCTGCAGATCGTAACAAAGTAGATGCAGACAGAAAGCACGGTGCATCGTGTTCTCCCTTTATTAACAGCTAAGATTTCATGACAGATAGAATGAGGAAATCTGTGTCATAACTGGCAAAGCCTTGGTGATATTGCCATAAAAACAGGCTGTGATTGTGGTTGTTGAAAGAAGTACAACCCTCCATTGCCTTGCTCTGCAGTTCTCTGCAGGTTCTTACATAAGGCGTATTGGGACACAATGCAGCAATTATTTCTACTCCACACTGTGGCACAATGGCTTCACTCAGGTCACAGCTCATTCTGATCTTTCTTTGTCGCACTGGAACATTTTGGGGAAACAGGGACAGCCAGTCATTGTTGCCGCGTTGCATTAGCAGTATGTCATCTGCAAGCAATGTCAAGACTGCTCCCGGTCTTGAAGCCATTTAGCACACTAGTTAATGACTTTGTCATTCAGTCCAAACCTGCTGCCTTTGACAGCAGGGGAAGATATGGACAGTCTGAGGCTGTCATAGAACTATAAATCCCAGCATGGCATGCCAACTACTGCCTGGAACTGGCATCTTTAGCAGCTGAGGGGTAGCAAGAACTACAATAAGATCAGATATGTTCTTGTAATTTAAGTGTGCTAAGGGGCATGTATATATGCGGCTGTGTGGCAGAGAATTTCCCTGCTGCAGATGATTGGCCAAGAACAGATGACAGCTTCCTGGTGGGCTCACATGCCTGGGTTCAGATCCTAGTCCAAACACGCCCGAGCTCACCACTACTGGCAAGTTAAATTGTTTTGTACCTGTTGGTCTTATTAGAGATTCCCATTTTCCCTGTTTGAATTTAAAGGAGAACTAAATGTTAGGGTCTCGCTATAATGAGCAGGGATTCAAAGTATATTCGTACATTATGGCGCCCTTACCTCCCAAAGGGCCCTCCACTGGCAGTGTTATATCTGCGCTCTGCTTTGTCACTGCACTTTCTCCTGGTTCTCTTCCAGCTTTGACATCTTCAGCCATCTTTTTCTAAGCCTGCACAGAAGCTACTTTGTCCCATCACCTATAGCATGCCAAGCTGCACATGCGTGGATCAGTGTACAATCTGAAGAAAATTGCTGGCAGGCAGAAAAGGAGCCCTTATTACAGAAGAGACTTACGGTCTCTTTTGCAATAAAAGTCTACAACTTTACAAAAAACACTTTAGGTCTGCTTTAATAATATGGAATGTGCAACAGGAGATGTTGGAAGGCCCAGCTGTCCAGGAACAGGAGCCAAGCAGTTATGGCAGCAAGATCTTGCAGTGTCTTATAGAGTATATAAGAAGTGAGGGGCTTATAAAGCCAACCATGCTCTACCTAGAACTAGAATGCCATTATTATGGGTGGACTGGCCCTTGAAAGAGGAACTACAGCTGTTGCTATAAAAAAAAAAAAAAAAATAAGTCCTCCTTTATGAAGCAACTACTCAATAGGTCTGAAAAGGGAAACTCCTAGACTAGGTTAACACTATGAACCACATCCTGTGCAATTCACATGCGATTCAGTGCGGTACAATTTGAGACCATTCGTTTTGTGATCGTGATGCATTTGGGGTGCCGTTACTATAATTGACCCCCACAGCGGATTGCAGACACAGTGCGATTGCAACATGGTGTGGGAAATGTGCAGGGATCCCTGCATTTCCCGCACAGTATATGCATGAACCGGGGCTGAGGGCCGGGACCCATAAAGGAGTGGGGCCTGAGGGCTCTGCAAAAGAGCTTTGATTAAAGCCAACCTTCACCTTGAACTAAGTGTCATGCTGCCCTACCTCCTCCCTCTTTCACAATTTTATTTAAGAGATTTTTTGTGCCCCCTCCAGTTCTGCATTACGCAGATGTGCCGTGGGGTTTGAGTCCTGAACAAGTCCTATGGCACATCTATGCACACCCAAGTTTCCTCAAACAGCTGCACATGGTTATTAAGGATGTCCCAAACCCATTATCGTGGGAAGGCGGGGCAACTAGAGGTCCTTTGTATCGGGAATAAATTCAGGTGGGTTCGGACACAGGTCCAAACCTGCCTGAGTTATCCCGTCAGGAAGTTGTCAAAGTCAACAGCCAATCTCAGGTGGCAGAGGCCTTCCCCACCCCAGAGACACACAAATACATGACCCCATGATTGGCTGTCAGCTTTGACATCTTTCTGATGGAATAGCTCAGGCGGGTTAGGGGCCTGGCATGATAGCATCAATTTGACATTGGTTAGAAATGCTTCTAAGATCATTCAGAATTCACAGACAGGTACATTCAACTTGCAGAGGATCTCTTTCTGTCCTGTTTCAAGACATATATGGGAATGTAAAATTCTTCTGAGCCAAACAATTTTAACACTTTTATCAACGCTTATACCAGTCTTAACTGTGTGTGATAGGTTCACTGTCCTAGGCAAGTACAGGAGATGAAGATGAAGGCTGTCATTGTTCTCAATGGCCATAGTCATTCAGCTTGGCACATGCACAAGGCTGTAAATGGAGAAAGTAGCAGCAAGACAGTAAACACTATGCTGACTTTGGGAAAATCAAGCAGAACAAAGTTATATTTCCACTGATCCAAGATATGATGTTATAGGTGTCTATATAAGGTTCATTTACTAGAGAGCACATGTGAGAGACATAGTTATTTTGGGAAGGAGATGTTAAGGCCTAATGCACACTGCGGCTTTAGTAAATGCTTTTTTTCCTGGCAGGAGAAAAGCAGTTTCAAAATGCTCCTAATCAGTGTTTTTGCAAACGCTTTTAGGCGCATCAAGCGCTTTGGCATTTATTGATTTCATTGGCCAGAATGGTATATTATATAGGCCACATTTGGCGGTTTTTTTTTTTTTTTTCATCCAATATGCTCCTCTCTCACAAGTGATGAGTTTTTATTCTGCCTGTAAGCTCCTGTAAATACCTATGTGTGCATGGACACATAGGCTAACATGAAGGGGTGTTTTTGAAAGCAGGGAAAAAGAAAAAAAAAAAGTCAAATGCCTGTAAAACAGGCATTTGTGAGCTCAAGCATGCATGAGGCCTAAGCCCCTAACATATCAAATCAGAGCAAACCTTTGTTTTGACAATTCAGAGTATTCGCAACAGGTTTGCCTTAATCCCCCCAAGTCCAGCACCATAAACTTTCCTTTTTTGTGACCTCCGTACTCAGTGCCAGGTGCCAAAGAAAATACTTGGTAGATGGAAATCCCCCCCTTTGCAGTTCCAACTCCTAAATGGAGTGAAAGTGAAGTGAAGGAAAGGTTAGTACATGTTGCTTTAGATGCCTTAAAGGGAACCTTTTGCATTCCTTACAGCGACACATATAGCTACTTTTTTCTTAATTTAGGATAGGGTAGGTAAGGGTTAAAACCCGAGCAAAGTTGTTTTTTTTAACTGTTTGTGCACTAATGTGGAAATTTCCCTTCACTTGCTCTCCCAGAGATACAACAGAAATTTAGTGGAAGTCTCCTAAAGTAAAACCTACCACTCATATTGCAATATGCCTGTACAATTTCCGTACATTCAACTTTAGAGTTGCCAAAATTCTGTAATATGAGTTTAAGGATTGGCAATCATGTGACCACTGTGAGTGGTTGTCAGTGGTCACATGGTCGGGAGCCGATCCCATCTGCTACCAAATCATTAGTGGGGACCGACAGCTGTCTTTGACAGCTAAGTCTCTGGCTAAGAGAGCACACCAAGCAAAATGCCCAGTGAAGCCTATGTGCAGTGTGGAGGCATTAAAGCCCACCTCTTTTGTTGCCACACATTACATAGGGGGCAAAAGGTAAAAAAAAGCAAAAATACTCACCTTACAGCCCAGCTGTTCAGAAGCAGTGTGGATAATGTCAATAGTCTTCATCTGAGATGTTAGCATTTGCACGGCATTAGAATGACTTCTCCTGGGATTCGGGATCTTCTACATTTCCAGGATCCCAAGAAATGGCCCAGTAGCCATGTAAGGCAAGTAACTTACTTTTTTCCTTTAACTTAAGCCAGCCATAGAAAAATTAAATTTTGACCCATTCAGCAGGAACCGGGAGAATTTCGAGCCATGTATGGGCAGGGTGGTTGTACAGAAATCGATCTACCAAACTAACTTCTGTACAACCACCCTGCTGGAAAATTTCCTCTTGATCAGGGCCACCGGTGCTGATCAATGTATGCTGACAGCGGGGAAGTCTTCAATCGGGAGGGCCAGCCTCAACCTGGGTTCTGTGGAAACAGATGTGTTCTCCAGAAGTTATTAGGGGTTCGTTGAGCAATGAGCAACTTTCTGCCTCTTAAAGTGGTAGCAGAGAATTGAATTTCAGCCAGTTCAGCAGGGGCAACCAGCCAAATTTCGATCCATGGTTGGCACCTGTTGTTGAACAGAAGACAATCTACCAAATGGAGTCTTTTAAACCACCCTGCTGAATAAAAGCCGCTACATCATCGGCTGTACTGCTGATCTGTGTATTCTGACAGTGTATTCAGAATACAATGGAACCGCAGACAGGAATCCCCCATCCACTTCAAATGTCTGGGTAGGGGTAATAGGTTTAGTTTTTGTGTTCAGCCCTCTGGCTAGCTTTAGATGAGTACCCACTGTAAACAGTGATCTTCTTAGGGATCTGTAACTGAAAAAGGGATTGAGGTACATTCTTCCCACTGACCATCACACTAACATCCTGTGAGCTGTAAATGCAGTAATAATTATCAGGGGTTTCCTGAGCCTGAAAAGTTATTTCAAAGCCTCCATGTTAAAAAGGTTATGATAAATAAAAAATGGTGCATTAGCCTGTAAAGCACTGCACCCACGATCAGCAGACCACGGGTGCAATGCAGGGCTCTTGAAGACTGTCAGTGTACGCTCTCTGCTTGTACCTCATACAGGCAGACAATTACACAATGACAGGAAGCATCAGTGAACTACCATAGTGCTCACCAGCACCCTGGTAGTTTATTGAGAACTACAAGCAGATAGTTGCAAAGGATGACGGTACTTGTAGTTCTCACATTCACAGAACTCTGAATGAATGACGCAGCTGGTTGGGCAGAGTCCTGAACAGCCACGTCCTTTTTAAATTTGTGATAGCAATCGGGGGAAGAAGAACCCTGGCTAGCTGTTTCAGCAGGGCTTTGGGGGGGGTTACCTGTTACTGTAACATGTACCACCCTGAATACGGGTGTAACATGTTATAAAAGATGAACTTACCCTTGAAACTATTTTCAAAGGCTCAATGAGAGAAATTTAGGAGTATTCTGTACACTATAACATGTATAGTGCTAGATGGTCTGACAACGTCCAACGGGTCAGCATGAAAGAAGAGAAGCCTGGAGAACACAGACGTTTTATGAAGCCCCCGTGTGGCCCTCAAGTGATTTTGTGAGATGCGGAACGATAGTTGGGCCCCAACAGAGAACAATCCACAACCTATTGTTGCATTGCCAAGGCAACATTTAAACAATATGGAAGATCACAGGTCTAGACAAGGTCTTAAATGGGGTACTACTGAAAAAAAAAGATCAAACATCATTGTTGAAAGAACCAAGTATATTTCCTACCACCCACACTCTACTTCTTCACAGCTTTGGTTTGCTGTGTGAATCTGTGAGTCTAGAATTATGAGAGATATCCACTGCAAATTTTGCCAGCTACCTAGTATTACACTGACCTAGAAAACAAAATGCAAAATGAGACTGCTGACATTATGGCTTTAGAATGTTGAGGCTAGGAACAGAATGATAACCCCAAAGCATGCACTATTGAATAGTAATGGCATCTCATATCCCCTATAAAGCGGTAGTAAACTGGAAAATTTAAATTAAAAAAAATAAATAAAAAAATAAAAAAAAACACCTTTTTCCCTGCAAGGCAATGTTATAATGTGCTAGTATGCATACCAGCACATTATGTGAAACTTATCTTAAAACGAAGCCTTCCAGCAGCGCGTTGTCACCGCTGACAGGGCTTCCATCTTCACAAGATATTTACAGTACCTACAGGTAAGTCTTATTATAGGCTTACGTGTAGGTAAAACAAACATATGAACCATTTTAAAGTCTATGGCTTCCTTCAGATGGGCACTGATGCTGCGTCTACATCTGTCCCGGGCTGCGGGCAGGCATCCTATAGAGGTGGCTGCAGAGGCCGCAAGGACACAGTCATATGTCAAAATTTGATGTGTGGGCAGGAGTGGGTCCCAAATGCACACTGTCTGCGTTCGGATACCTGCACCTGCTCCTGTTGGCATGTCAAATTCTGACACGCGGCCGTGTCCACATCTACCTTTATAGGTTGCCTGTGCGCAGCTCGGGAAGTATGCAGGCACAATCACAAAAGGAGCCTGCACACAGGATGGGTGTCAGTACCTGTCTGAATAAAAAAAAAAAAAAAAAAATCAGCTCAAGGATTGAATTTAGGGCTCATGTACACTGCAGCTGATAAACTCACTTTCAGGAGCTTTTCTGCGTTTTTTTTTTTTCTTTTTCTTTAGCAGCCCCTAAACTCTGCCTAATGTTTTCCTATGTGTTCATGTACACACAGTCGTTTACAGTCTTTTTTTGTTTTTTTGAATGCACCAAACTTGCGTTCAGGAGTAGATTTTATCACCGTTTCAAATGCCAAATGCTTGTAAACGCAGCTAACCGCGTTTATAAGCATTTGCGTTTAGAATCATTTTTCAACTGTTCCATATCCAGATGCTGTCCAGAGCCTTTTTTCATCATCAGAAATACATGCAAAGCATTTTCCATGTATTAAAATGGACCCGGTACACCAGTGTGGTCAGTTCCAGGTTTTGCATGCAGGAAAAAAAATGGTAGAATGTGCTGCATTATTATGCTCATGATGGGATCCATAGTGAATACAACCAGAAAAGACAGGTCATCTCAACACATACTGCTCTCTCTGCTTTTGCTCTATTTCTCTCAAAACGTCTGAAATTGATTGTTAATTTTTTACTGTTTTTCAGTGCAATCTGGGCATTTTGGAAGGTCTCCTGTGGTTATCTTAAAAAACGCTTCTAAACACAAACGCACAGACGCAGTACGCAAACGTGGCTAAACAGACGTTTTTCAACCTACGTTTTCCAGCAGTCAGTTTCCATCGTTCAGAAGAATTTTCCAAACGTCCCGTGTACATGGAGCCTTACAGTAATCTACATTGTTGGCCGCAGTTTCAGGTGAAATCTGAAGTCATCTTTTCCCCCCTACCCCTGCAGCTGTGATCTTACAGTGCTGCAGGGGTTAATACAAGCCAAGGGACCTTTCAACAGTGCTGATTATGCCCCCCTATTCCATTCATAAAAGCTGTACTATACCCTCCATGAATGAAAAGCAAACTTTGAATGTAGGCCGGATGGAAGAATAAAGTGAAATGAAATCAAAACCAACAACTTTGTGGTCTGATATTAACAGCAAGGATAGGGCATGTAAAGCATCCCCAGCAGGTCAGATAATCAAAAGGGCTCACTATTACACAAAGATTTCTGACTTGTTGGCAATCCCGTCATTATTTTTTCTTTTTTCCCCAAATAGCTGCAAGCATGACTGTCATAAAGTAGACTGCGGCAGCCCCTTTTAGGTATGAAGACGTGCAGATACCACCAACCGACCATCTAAAGATATCCCTAGAAGCACTGAGCACCAGTGTTTAGAATGAACACATTTGCTCCCTTTGAAGCTATTTTTACATAAGTAAACATTGTGTAAAAATGCAAATTAGAATTTGTAAGGAAAACTGTGTCAAAGAACTTGCAATTAACTTTTGCCAGCCTATGAGAACAGTAATGACAGCTCTAGAAAGTTGCCCCACCAGCTAGGGTACAAGGAGCCGAACATAATGGTGCAGCCATGCAGACATGATGTGACACACACTAGGGACACGAGACAAATCCATTCTCTCCCTGGAGGCGCTCAGACATGACGCCATATGCCTGCTCTTTCATACCCAGCATCTGACAGACACATCAGGCATACAATGTGCCAGCAGTGACTTCACTTTTCACAGTGTAATGCACAGGGCAAATCTGCACTGTCACAAAAGACAAAAGGGCTGCAGAACAAGGACAGGCAGTGTGACCCGGGAATAATCCCAGCGGAAAAGAATGTACCTGCAGGTCACTTCTGTAGGGTAGGAGGACGAAATGCAGAACTACAGCGGTTGGGTCACAGCTAAGCAATTCCTAGGAGCCAAATTAATCAGCATGAATAACAACGACCCCAGGTGACTAACTTTATTAAAAGGAAGCCTGAAACGAAAAAAAGAAAGAAGAGGCTGGCATTACCAGGTTCTTTCTGAAAATGCTAAGTGCCTGGCTTTTACTGGCTTCTGTACTTTTTGAGATAGTGACCTGGAACAAGCATGCAGATTCCCTCATCTGCACACTTATTTCCAAGTCACTGGGGTTGATTTACTAAAACTGGAGAATGCAAAATCTGGTGCAGTTCTGCATAGAAACCAATCAGCTTCCAGTTTCTTTTGTCAATGTTTAAAGTGTTGCTAAACCCAGGACCCTGCAATAACCATATCTGGTCTCCCACAGAACATGGAAGTGCAATTATTTGAGTAAATATAAACTGCTAAATACCTTTTCTCATCAACAGAGCAGTCTTGGGACTTCTTGTAGAGCACTAGTTAAAGCTTGTAGGAGTTTTCATTCTCCCCTGATTGTCCTATGAGGCTGCAGGACCCCTAACCCTTTGTCTAGAAAGGGCCGATTGGCCCTGTGCTGATCACATGCACTCTCCCAAAAAAAACTCTAGCAATACATACCAAACAGAGCATGTACAGCTTGCCACAAGGCTCTGTTCTATCAGGAGATAAATTGGGGAGAGCAGAAGAAGGGGAGGGATCAGAGAAGACAATCAACCATCCTTTTTACACAAAGTGGAGGGATAACCCCTTAGGTTCCACTGTTAGTATACCAAGCATGCTTTACTGCATATACAGACTGATTTTACTGCTGTGGGTTTAGTAACACTTTAATTGAACAAGCTGAAGTTGGAAGCGAATTAGAAACCAAACAGCTTCTAACTTCAGCTTGTTCAATTAAAGCGGAGATGCACGCAAAAGGGGAATTCCGCTTTAAGGACTGCACCCCCGCTCCCAATTAAGGATTGGCACCTTTGGGGGGCGGCGGGGAGTGGGTACCCGAATTTGACAGGTGATCGCTCCCACTTACGGTCCAATCGCCTAGGCGACCGGAAGGTGTCCTCCCTCCCTCCCTGTAGACTTTTGGTACACATGACAGGTCCCAGAAGACTTTAGGACTAGTCAAGAAGCGCAGCGCTACTTGCGCATGCGCAGTGGGTACCCGGCTGTGAAGCCGCAAGTTGTCACAGCCGGGTGCCCACACTGAAGATGCCGGTGCCTGGAACACAGGATGGCCAGTGAAACGGGCTGCGGGGGACACACCAAGGGACCGGGGGACAGGTACGTGGCTGTTTTTTTTTTTTAAAGTCAGCAGCTACAGTTTTTGTAGCTGCCGGCTTATTTTTTGACAGGGTGAGTGGAACTCCGCTTTAAGCATTAACAAAAGAAACTGGAAACTGATTGGTTTCTATGCAGAGCTGCACCAGATTTTGCACTCTCGAGTTTTAATAAAATTAACCCCAATGTTTTAAAAAGCTCTGAATTCATTAAATGTAGCATGGTAGCCAGGAAACTAGCATTTTTAAAGGGTAAAGGCAGAAATGGCAACTTTCATACTTCCTTATTACATATTTCCTTTAAAGCCTTTTCAAACAATAGATGCAAGTTTCCTGCCCTTAAGCTGGTCATTCATTGATGCTAACATTGCAGATGGACGATTCTCCAGTGCTGGCAATTGTATTCTGACAGCCACATCCACAGCTGTCAGAATACCTGAATGGTGCCTGCCTCTTATGGGATATAGTCACTGTTCGGCAGAGAATTTTCCACCCCAGCTCCTTCAACAAGCGTCAACCAAAATATTGCCTTTTGTCAAGCTGGGTGGTGCCGACAGGGCCTCCCACTGAACAAATTTTGATCGACTCAGCAGGAATTGGCTTACATTCGATTCGGGTATGTCCAGTTTTACCTGTCATAATGGTGACAACCTGATTAGTACCCAGGCTCCCCTGTACCCTCTCTACCTGTCAGGACAACATATTGGAGCTTGCTGCAGGCTCCAGAGCTATCATACTTATTCTTGCTTCACTGATGACCCACAACAAATACATGCATGTTAGCTGTCTGGACACCTAATACACAGGCACATATTCCAAGTAAGAGATCCACAAAGTAGTCATAGGGATGTTAGCCCTGGCGTGTGCAACACTGAAAACAAGAAAAAGGGACGCTTCCACATTTCTGTCCTGGAAATTTCAGACATCCATTGCCCTCTTCTGCATTCATAATAAAGGAACAGGTATGTGCTCAGCTATCAAAGACGCTAACTGCTCACAGGGGTTCTTCTATGCAGAGGAGTCAACTAGAACACCTAGTATAGTACCAGGTAACAGGAAGCCCATGACAAGTCCCCATTAAGGTCAAAAGAGAACACTTGAGGGGGGGGGGGGGCATTCCAGCTGCATTTCTAACATGTACAGGGAAATATTATTTCAGGTACTTATATAGCGCTGTCAATTTATGCAGCGCTTAACATATATATTGTACATTCACATCAGTCCCTAACCCTCAAGGGGCGTACAATCTAAGGTCCCTAACTCACATTCATACATACACATACTAGGGCCAATTTAGACAGGATCCAATTAACCTACCAGCATGTCTTTGGAGCGTGGGAGGAAACCGGAGTACCCGGAGGAAACCCACGCAAGCACAGGGAGAACATGCAAACTCCATGGAAAAAGAAAATCCCTATCTGCCTAGATAAAGGTGAGCCGTAATGACGGTTTGTGTTGACACCGCAGTCCCAACTCTACAACCTTCTTGATATAAATATTATAGCAGTACATTGCTTTCTATTATACACATGTAATGGACTTATTCACCAGTCATTAACTTAAAGAGAAATACATAGGCTGCCACTAAAGCGGAACTCCGGGGAAATTAAATAAAAAACAAATGCTTTTTTTTTTTGCCTAGAGGACCATTAAAAAGTACTAATATTGCACGAATCCATCATTCCTGCAGGTTTCCCCCTCTCCATGTGACTGGACCCCCAAAGCCAATTATTCGGCCCTCCATACATCATCATTACATACAACACAAGAAGTCCTGCATTGTAAGAAAAGATGAGTTTGGGAATCCCCTGAACCTGATGTTACCGGCATCCCTCCCCTTTGTTTACATGCATTGCAGGGTGGGGGAATGACCCGGTCCGCAGCTGATTGGATCAGAAAATCACATGAAGGGGCAGTTGGAATACAGAGGTGTTCGGAGGATGCCTGAGGCTCATTTCTAAGTCGAAATAAAGCTGACAGGGGGCCTGCCCACAACTTGAAGCATGGGAGACAAGAAGAGAATGCTGGCTGTCAGGGAGTGAGGGAGAAGGTACAGTAATGTGCTTTTTACTAGGCAAGAACAAGTATTTAACCCTTCCAGTGCAGAAAAATCCGTAATCAATTTAATGGCGTAAAAATGTTAGTTCACCCCATGCCTGCACATGAATCGCACAATAATGCACTGTACATTCCTGTACGATTTACATGCAGTTCTCTACGTTGCGATTTCAGCCCATTCATTTTGAATGGGCTAAAATCCCACCGAACCAAAAGTAGGGCAACCATTACTTTTAGAAACTCACCGCAACAGGATCACATGGTACTTTTGTAGCTCGCAATCTGGTGATGGCAATCGCACTGTCTGTGACCTGCCTTTGGGGTATCATTTAACGTATTATTGACACCTGCTGCAGATGGCATGTGCAGGGTGTTTTGAACGTGGTGCGGGAATCATGCATGGAACACAGGGTTCGCGCACTGTGTCCTGGTGTGAACTGGCCTTTAGGCCCTGTTCACACCAAAGCGATTTTTCATGTGATTGGAGAGTTCAAAACCGCATGACAAGTCGCACCCTATTTGTGCCTATGGAACCTCTCAAATTGCATGTAAATCGCACAGGAATGTACAGTGCATTATTGTGCGATTCATTCTGATTTTGAAAAAGGTTCCTTCCTGCACTATTTTTGGCGATTTAATGTGCGACTTGGATTGATATTTGTGCTTGAAGTTGCAGAGATGGCGACAAGCTGCACATGAAATCATGCTGCATCAGCTGAAGTAGCACAATGTCAAAGCCGCATGTGGTGTGAATCAGGGCTAAAGGTAAGAGGGAACCAACCGTGTACATACTCCCCACTCAATCCCCGCTGTACTTACCTACAGTGATGTTGAGCTGTCAGCACCCCAGCAGCCAATCCTGAGGTCCAGGGGTGAGAAATCCTCACTCTTCTCTGTCATGGCACTCACCAATCACAATCCATCAGGTCCATCCTGATGACAAGGGAGAAGAGTGGGGATTTCAAATCCCTGGCCACAGGAGTGGCTGCGGGGGGCACTGACAGCTCTGCAACTCTTGGGGGTAAGTACAGCGGAAACTGGGGGGCGTCTGGTGTCAGGTCTCCTTTACAGGTGAACACTTTAAGGAGCTCCTTCTAAACCTGCTGCGGAGGACATCAAAGGAGGCCAGCAAATCCTTTGTGACAGAAATCTTTAGATCCACAACACAAACACGTATTAGTGGGTGAGCGAACACCCCGCATGTGGTTAAATGGGCCCTCGACTCCCAATGGGCCCCGTGCACAGATTGGTTGTTTTACCATTTCTACAACACTAACATGGTACAAGCATGCAGCCAGTGAAGACAGGACTCCAGATCTGGGTCACCAGGATGACAGCAAGGTTCCCCCATGACAGGTCCCTTTAATTCCAGCCAGTCCGGGGCTCCATGCTGGCACCATGGCAGGGCCCCTACTCCCGGATCTCCAGGCCTATGACATGCCCGCAGAGGCCCAGGTGAAGTGCCGGAGGAGCCCGGGCTGTGCGGAGGACGGAAGCCGGGCCGGGGAGGTCTTACCTGGGGCACTGCAGTCCGCACACACCTCGCCCCTCTGCACCTTCCGAGACATCCTCAGAGGAGAGGAGGGGATCACCTTCTGAGCCAGGGCGCTGCGATCAGCCGGCACCGGTGCAGAGAAAGCCGCCCGAGGGTGCTGGGTGTCCGGGGATCAGGGGAGAGGAGCTCCGTCCTCGCAGCCTCCTTCCCTCTCCGCTCTACCGCCGGTGATGGTCCGATCCCCCCTGCTCTGGGCTCAGGATCTCTGCAGCTCACCCACAGCGGAGTGCATCGGCTGCAGGAAACCGATCGAAGCCCAACCCATCCAACAGGAGGGGCCATATTCCAGCTTCACCCCCCGGGCTATGGGAAAAGGAAATGGGAGACAGACGCAGGAGGAGGAGGAGGAGGAGAGTAGGATGGCCGGCCCGCCCCTGACACACCGCACTCTGCATGGACAGCTCCTGTCACCTCCATCTCTGCTCCATGGCACAGTGCTGGCCTGCCTGTCATTGAAAGGCCTCATCCACACATGTCATTACAGTCCTCGCTCCCCCTATCCTCACATCGACGTTCACATTGCGAACCCTTGTCTGTGAACCCACCCCATGCACCTATAGAGGCATCATGCCCTCCAAATCATTATATTTCTATATTAACCCCTTGCCCTCCACAGGATCTCCCCCCTTCCTGACCAGGCCATTTCTTGCTTTACAGCGCTGCATTACTTTCACAATTGCGCGGTCGTGCAGCGCTGCACCCAAATGAAATTTATGTCCTTTTTTTCCCATGAATTGAGCTTTCTTCTGGTGATATTTGATCGCCTCTGCATTTTTTATTTTTTACACTATTAAAAAGAACGACAATTTTGAGAAAAAAAAACAATGCTTTGACTTTTTGCTATAAAACATGTTCAGTAAAAAAAATTTTAAAAATCAAATTTTGTCAAATTTAGGCCAAAATGTATTCTGCTACATGTCTCTGCTAAAAAAAAAAATCCCAATACGTGTAAATTAACTGGTTTACATGAAAGTTATAGCATTTTTCAAATGGCGGTATATATACTGTAATTTTTTAATTTATTTTTTAATACTAGTAATGGCAGCGATCAGCGAGGTATAGCTAATAAAAAGCGTTGACACTGTACTAATGACACTGGGCAGGAAGGGGTTAACATCTGGGGCAATCAAAGGGTTAACTGTGTGCTTTACACTGTAAGCACACTGCTTTGTATGGCTCTGCTATGTGATGGTGGGGAATCACCAGCCGGGAACCTGTGATTGAGAGCGGAGGCTGCCAGTGGTGGCGCAGGTAGGGTAAATGCAAGATCGTGTGTGTATATATATATATATATATATATATATACGTGATTTTGCACACCCCTGCCGCCCTGTAGCAGTAATTCTACTATAGGGTGGCAGGAAAACGATTAAAGTGGTAGTAAAGTCTGTTTTTTAACTTGTACCTACAGGCCTTCCTGACCAGGCCATTTTTTCCATTACGGCGTTCCATTACTTTTTCAAATGAAATGTACGTCCTTTTTTCCCACAAATTGAGCTTTCTTTCAGGGGTATTCGGTCACCTGTGCATATTTTATTTTTTGCGCTATAAAAAAAAGACCAACAATTTTGAGAAAAAAAACAATATTATTTACTTTTTGCTACTAAATATGTCCAGTAAAAAAATGAAAAACAAAACTCAAATTTTGTCATAAATTTACACCAAAATGTATTCTGCTACATGTCTTTGCTAAAAAAAAATCCAGTACGTGTAAATGAATTGGTTTACGTGAAATTTATATCATTTGCAAATGGCGGTATATATACAGGGGGGGGTTTATTGAAATTCACATTGTAGGTGCATTCCCACTCTGAGAGACAGAATTAAAAAAAACAATTCAGGAAATCACATTGTATGATTTTTAAAGAATTTATTTGTCTTGCACTGCTGAACATACCGTATTTTTCGCTCCATAAGACGCACTTTTTTCCCCCAAAAAAAGGGGGGAAAATGTCAGTGCGTCTTATGGAGCGAATATGGAGCGGCCGGTCTGGTATTTCCACCGCGGTCGTGTCAGAACACCGGGCCGGCCGCTCAGCTCTGCAGCGGGACCTTATGGAGATGACTGCTGACCTTTGGGGAGGTGGGGAGCGGGTACCTGAATTTGACAGGTACCCGCTCTTACTTCTTTGTTCTTTGATCTTACCTGTTCCTCTATCCAGCGGCGCGCTGTCTTCCCGGCTTCTGTAGTGTGGGCACTGGGCATGAGAGCCGGGTGCCAAGTGCGCATGCGCAAGAAGCGGTGCTTTTTGTGAATGGTAAGGCGGTACCTGGGACACATGACAGATCCCAGAAGCCGCCGGACCAATCACAAAGCGCAAGTGCTTCTCGCTCATGCGCACTGGGCACCCGGCTGTCATGCCGCGTGCCATTACAGAAGCCGGGAAGACAGCGCGCGGCTGGATCGAGGAACAGGTAAGATCAAACAAAAACTCTGCAGAAGTAAGAGCGGGTACCTGTCAAATTCAGGTACCCGCTCCCCACCTCCCCAAAGGTCAGCAGTCATCTGTACTGTTCGCAGTCTCTGGTCATCCCTGTGCTGTCCGCAGTCTCTGGTCATCCCTGTGCTGTCCGCAGTCTCTGGTCATCCCTGTGCTGTCCGCAGTCTCTGGTCATCCCTGTGCTGTCCGCAGTCTCTGGTCATCCCTGTACTGTGTCTGCAGTCCATTAGTTCAGAATTTTTTTTTTCCTGTTTTCTGCCTCTAAAACCTAGGTGCGTCTTATGGAGCGAAAAATACGGTAAGTATTTGAACACCTGAGAAAATCAGTGTTAATATTTGGTACAGAAGCCTTTGTTTGCAATTACAGAGGTCAAACATTTCCTGTAGTTCTTGACCAGGTTTGCACACACTGCAACAGGGATTTTGGCCCACTCCTCCACACAGATCTCCTCTAGATCTGTCAGGTTTTGGGGCTGTCACTGAGCAACACAGAGTTTCAACTCCCTCCAAAGATGTTCTATTGGATTTAGGTCTGGAGACTGGCTAGGCCACTCCAGAACCTTCATATGCTTCTTACGGAGCCACTCCTTGGTTATCCTGGCTGTGTGCTTCGGGTCGTTGTCATGTTGGAAGACCCAGCCACGACCCATCTTCAATGCTCTGACTGAGGGAAAGAGGTTGTTGCTCAAAATCTCACAATAAATGGCCCCATTCATCCTCTCCTTAATACAGTGCAGTCGTCCTGTCCCCTTCGCAGAAAGGCACCCCCAAAGCATGATGTTACCACCTCCATGCTTCACAGTAGGGATGGTGTTCTTGGGATGCAACTCATCCTTCTTTTTCCTCCAAACACGACGAGTGAAGTTTAGACCAAAAAGTTCTACTTTGGTCTCATCTGACCACATGACTTTCTCCCATGCCTCCTCTGGATCATCCAGATGGTCATTGGCAAACTTCAGACGGGCCTGGACATGTGATGATTTGAGCAGGAGAACCTTCCGTGCAATGCATGATTTGAAACCAGGTCCTTTGAGAGCCAGAATTCTTGCTGTTTCTTAGGTGTTTAAATACTTATGTTCAGCAGTGCAAGACAAATAAATTCTTTAAAAATCATACAATGTGATTTCCTGAATTTTTTTTTAATTCTGTCTTTCAGAGTGGGAATGCACCTACAATGTGAATTTCAGACCCCTCCATGATTTCTAAGTGAGATAACTTGCAAAATCGCAGGGTATTCAAATACTTCTGTTCCTCACTGTATATATGTATATATATATATATATTTGTATATGATTTTGCACATCCATGCCGCCCTGTAGCAGTGCTTCTGCTATAGGGCGGAAGGGAAGCGGTTAAGGGGGAAGTGTTTTTTTTTTCACCTCACTGATATTTGATAAACACTTATCAAATGCGCAGTAAACGCTGCAGGCATGTTGGCAAGCTTCAAACAGTATCAAACCCAAAATAAAAATTATTTTATTTCAGCTTACCAGTAATTAGATGTGGTGGCAGCATTTGTTCTCTTTGTCTTTTTTCCCTCTGTTTTAACCTGGTGATCTGGCCAGTAACACACCTCCAGTATTAGTGAGACACCACTTTTTGAGGAATGAGCACAGGGCACAACAAACAGCAGCATGGTCAATCGGGGGAAGGGGGTAATGGTAAATGTATTATCAGATTTGAATATAATAACAAATTGAAGCCAAACTCCAGTCACACTTTATATATTGTTACAGCAAAATGTTTTACCATTTGGGATAAAGGTTTTACATGAATAAATAAAAGCTGATCAATGTAAGCACTCCTGTCAGTGGTAAATGGATTGTCTCATCCATGTAAACTGATACTTTCTGCTGGATAGCTTGGACTTTTGAAAAACAGTAGAGTTGCTGGCTGAATCACCAGA
The DNA here is from genome assembly GCF_062004578.1 of Staurois parvus. NCBI lineage: Eukaryota > Metazoa > Chordata > Amphibia > Anura > Ranidae > Staurois > Staurois parvus. The sequence goes on from NW_028318095.1 coordinate 22,770,369, forward strand.
TGAAAACTGAAGAAAGAAAGCCTAAAAAAAGAAAATAATGCAGCCATCACATCTAAGAATTGGTAAGCTACAATAAAGTAAATGTTTGCTTTTGGGTTTAATACTGCTTTCACCTCCTTCCAGACATGTAGCTTCGTTTTTGCTGTACAGCAGCTTGAAGCAACGCAAACGCTACATGTTTTTTGAATGTGAACATCTCTGTCCACATTTTCCATTGTAGGCTGCTTTGCTAGGTGTTTGGGGAACTGTAGAGATGAGCCCCATATGCCTGCTTACATGCCTGTAATGGAGCATCAACTACTTACATTTAGGGCTCGTTCCAGGGGTGGACTGACAACTCATGGGGCCCCCAGGCAGTAGGGGATCATGGGGCCCCTGTGTCCTTGCCCAAACTCAAAAAAGCCTATGAAAAAGGTACCAGGGGCATCTCATGGGGCCCCCTACTGACCCCGGGCCCTCGGGCAGTGCCTGAGTTTCAAAATGGACAGTCCGGCCCTGGCTTGTTCACATGGGCTGCCAGGGGGTGGTAGAAGCAGATTGTTGAGCCCCCCCGACAACCCACCTAAACACAGCCGCTCAGGGCTGTACACATGCTTTGCTTGGTGGCCATGGCAAAACTTAACCACTTGCCCTCCAGAGGATTTACCCCCTTCCATGACCAGGCCATTTTTTGTGACATGGAGCTGCGTTACTTTAACTGACAATTGTGTGGTCATGCAACACTGCACCCAAATGAAATTTATGTCCTTTTTTTCCCACAAAAGGAGCTTTCTTTAGGTGGTATTTGATCACCTGTTTTTTGTTTTGTTTTTTTGCGCTATAAACAAAAAAAGACCGACAAATTTGAAAAAAAAGATTTTTTTTTACTTTTTGCTGTTAAACATGTCAAGTAAAAAATTTAAAAAAATCAAATTTCGTCATAAATTTAGGCCAAAATGTATTCTGCTACATGTCTTTGCTAAAAAAAAATCCCAATACATGTTAATTAATTGGTTTACATGACAGTTATATCGTCTGCAAATGGCGGTAAATATATTGGAATTTTAGTTTTTTTTTAATACTAGTAATGGCGGCGATCAGCGACTTATAGCGGGACTGCGGCGGGCATTCTGACACTGGGGGGGGGAACTGACTGAAACTAACATCCCCAGTGACACTAATACAGTGATCAGTGCTAATAAAAAGCACTGACACTGTACTAATGACACTGGGCAGGAAAGGGTTACCATCTGGGGTGATCAAAGGATTAGCTGTGTGCTGTGTGTGTTTTACTGTGTGCTGTACTTTACTGTGTAAGCACGCTGCTTTGTATTGCTCTGCTATGTAGTGTGCAGGAGCTGACAGGGGAGAGATCTGTAATGTTTACATACAGACCTCTCCACCATCAGTGATACTCAGCGATCACCAGGTGCGGGCGGGACCCGGTTATTGACAGCTGAAGCCACCAATGGCGGTGCGGGTAGGACACGAATGCCCCCTACCCGGAAATACAAAATCACATATATATGTGATTTTGCGCAGCCTTGCAGCAGTAGTTCTGTTATAGGGCAGTAGGGAAGCGGTTAAGCAGCGTGTCACATTTGTCAGGTGGTACCACCGCCAAATACAACCCATTCCAGTGAATGGGATCATGTGACAATCACACTGCTACTGCGTGTAGTGCACCCCCACCCCTCCTACCCACCTCTGACCAATGGTTATACATTTAAAAACACCCCTATCTAAAAGCTCTTTTAGATGTAGCTGCAATCACCTGAGGCTTCGACCCTGAATCTTCTCCTTTTTTGTTTACTTCCTGGTTGAGTCTTTGTTTAGGTGTCTATATCAGTGCCTGCCTGACGTGGAAACTTCCTATTGGATGAGCTGTGAAGCTTAAAAAAAGCCTAATTCCAGGAATGGACATTTTTGCATAGTTACATTGGTCCAGCATGTGTCAATGTAAGTATTCATGTGTCATATCTGTCTGTGAGATCCCTGTAGAAGCTGGAAATCACCGAAGTAGGCACCACTATTATTACAGTGATCACTGCTAGCTTCCAAGTCCTATGCCATGCTTGCTCTGCTCCTTAAAGTGGAACTCCACTCTCGCAATCAACATTGACTATTTTTAATCCTTATGCTGTTAGTATTAGTAAATAGATAGGAATGTATATCATAATTACTTGTTTTAAACTTTTGTTTACACTTCTTCAGTTACTTCCTCTGGCCTAGGCAAATGTTGTCATACATCCCAGGGGTCCTCAGGAGGGAAGGAGGAAGAAGGGGAGGAGGAGTCTTCTCAGCTAAGCACACCCTCCTGTTTGCATGCTTGAGCTAAGGGCACATGGATTCCAAGAAGTAAATGCTACATGAATCAGCCACCCTTACTCAAGATGGTACAGTCGAAAAAGCTAGAGGTGTGTTTTCCAAGGTGATTTCTCCATTAAATAAAGCATGGAGACATAGATGGATGGGTGAGTTTGCTCTGGATATTGAAAATTAGTTAAATAGCATTTTTGGTTTGTGATGCTCAGTTACATTTCCATTACACAGGAGATTGTTTGCTCTGCACATGTACCATTCAGAGAATATTTGCATTTTTCCAACGAAAGCAAAGTGTTTTCTGATTGGACATGGTGGACACATCATTGCCCCACCTCTACCCTCATCCAATCAGAGAACACTTTGCATTCATTGAGAAAATGCAAAGTATTCTCTGAATGGCACCTGTATCGAGCGTGCCACCTCCTGAATTCACTGTGCAGCAGGACAACCACTGGGCCCAGGCCTCAGAAGCAAGTAGAGATTACTGGAGTATCAGTGCCTACTACAGTGATTCTAGCTTCCACAGAGATCCCATGGGTATGGAACATGCATACTTACATTGATCCAAGCTGGACTAGAACTATGTAAAATAATCCATACTTGGAATTCAGCTTTAAAGAGGACCTTTCACTAAAGCTCTCTATGCTGTTATCAAATCATTCCACATTCATTAACATTTACAGGTGTACCTCGGTTTACGAATTTAATTTGTTCTCTGGGGCGTTTCGTATTGTGAAAAATTTGTAAACCGAAACGCTGTTTCCCATAGGAATGCATTGAAACCAATTATTCCGTTTCGGAGGTCAGAAAAAAGTAAAACAAAAGTCGCTGTCACTATAGGTCAGTGCCGGTTTTTAAACGTCATTACCAGCTTTTTTTTTTTTTTCTTCACTATAGCTCAGAGAATCAGCTGTCACTTTCCCCCCAGCTAAAAGAAAAGAAAATTTCCTTTCAGTTTATTTCCCCCAGTAGCAAGAAACAATGCTTCCTTTTAGCTTGTTTCTGGAGATAAAAGAAACAAAGTATCCTCTAGCTCTGGGGAAAGTGAAAGCTAATTCTGTGAGCTATAGTGAAGGAAAAAAAAAAGTCGCCAATTGCATTTAAAAACCAGCACCGACATACACTTCGCATTGCAAAAACAATTTATGAAAAATTCGTTAACCGAGGCATTATTTTCAATGGATTTTCATTTGTAAACCGAAAATTACATTTACCGAGGCATTCGTAAACCGAGGTACACCTGCATTTGATTTTACCTACAGTTACAGTTTCTCCACTTCCTGGCACTGGTGATGTAACCCTGGCCTTACAGCTGCATACTTGGAAGTTTCTGTCACACGTTCCAGGAGGCAGATCCAGAGTTCTGGGAAAAGGTCCAGGAAGTAAAGGGGGATGGCTTCACCTGCCCTTAGTAAAAAAAATGGTTTTGTGAGAATAATGGGTAGGAAAAGAAAAATAAGGTATGCAAAGGATAAGAGGCCTGCAATTGTCTATAAGTATCTGTTTGTAGATTGCAATTACTAAACATTTTTAAAGATGCCTCTGCTGTAATTTTTATGATAAGGGAAAGGCCATCTTTCAGTGAAGAAGGTACTAGTGATGAACTATAGGCAAGTATAAAAACAAAATTTAAAGAGGTAGTAAACTTTGACAATAAAAGAAAAAATTTGGCCCCATCGTTTTTGCGTGGTTCTAAAGCCATAAGATTTTTCACCTTAAGGCTGGCCATACACGTGTAGATTTCATAAGAAAAGTCATACGAAAATTCTTTGAACATTCGATGAATGGACGAATACGAATGTTGTTCGAAAATTGTTTTTTGCTTTTAACATTCGATTTTAAAATTAATTAAATTTCTGTACAATAACCACATACACTGGCCGAAAATTGATTTGATCAAAAAAAGTTTTCCTGCCTGAAAGAAAAAAAAGAAAAAAAAAATCCCTGATCACCCCCCCCCCACACACACACATAGTAGTACATTGTTACTATGGTAACATTGTACTATTCTGATAAAAGTATTAAAAAAAAAAATAATAATAATAATACAAATTTAGAAAAAAAATATCATATTGAGAATTTTTTTTAAATTTTTTTTAAGAGTTTTTTTTTTTAACTACTTGCTAACTGCTTAACCGCATTTTGCGGGCGAGCAGCAGCTCTTGGCAAAGTGAGGTAATCATGCGTCGCTTCCTATTGTGGGGTGTGTACGCACCTGCGCCCCCTACTGCCCCCCCACCCGTTTGTCCAGGGAGTGAAGAGAGAACACGGCACCGTGTAAAAGCACCACTACATTTTACACGCATGCGTTAGATTAGCACATTTAACCCTTTGATCACCCAGTCACCCAGCCAGTGCCATTAGTACAATGTCAGTATATAGAATTTCTTACCCGATCACTGTATTCCTGCCACTAGCGACATCAGATAGCGTCAGGGTCAGTATCCAGCCAGGGTCAGCTATTGTTAGATGACCCGCACACTATCGCTCTCACGCTATAGGTCGCTGATCACCGCCATTACTAGTTTAGTGTTTGTACGGATCAATATATTGAGCCTTTCTCTTCTCCATCTACACCTCCTTCCATGGCCAATTGATAAACTCCCACGGCTTCAACTACCATCACTATGCCGACGACACGTAAATCTATCTCTCTACCCCTCACCTCACCCCCTCAGTCTCCAATCGCATCACCAGCCTACTAAGTGACATATCGGACTGGATGTCACTCCACTTCCTCAAACTCAACCTTTCCAAAACCGAGCTTCTAGTGTTCCCCCCAGCCCGTGCCCCCTCCCCCCCTACTTCTCCATCAAGATCAACAACACTACCATCAGTCCCACCCCTCACGCCAGGGTACTAGGTGTAATCCTAGACTCCAATCTGTCCTTTCAGCCCCAGGTCCAATCACTGACAAACTCATGTAGACTTGACCTCCGCAACATCTCCAAGATACGATTGTTCCTAACCTCGGAAACCACTAAGCAACTCATCCACTCCCTTATGATATCACACCTTGACTACTGTAACTCCCTCCTCACTAGCCTACCTCATCGCAGGGTATCCCCACTACAGTCCATCATGAATGCTGCTGCCAGACTCATTCACCTTACTAACCCCTCTGTATCTGCCACCCCTCTCTGCCAATCCCTCGACTGGCTTCCAATTGCCCAACGGATAAAATTCAAAACACTAAAACTAACGTATAAAGCCGTTCATAACACTGCCCCTAACTACATCACCGACCTTGTCTCTAAATACCACCCAAACCGTACTCTTCGCTCCTCGCAAGACCTCCTACTCTCTAGTTCCCTTGTCTCCTCCTCCCATGCTCGTCTCCAGGATTTCTCACGGGCTTCACCCATCCTCTGGAACTCCCTACCCCAAGCTATCAGGCTATTGCCTTCTCTGCTCACTTTTAGGCGCACTCTGAAAACTCATCTCTCCAGGGAAGCCTACCCCAACCCCGGCTAACTACTGGAATCCCCTACTCCCCCAACCACTCCATCCCCCACAGCTAATTACCTCTTGTACCACTATCCCCTCCCTCCTAGATTGTAAGCTCCAAGGAGCAGTGCCCTCTAATCCCTCTTGTATTGAACTGTATTGTTACTGTACTGTCTCCCTCCATAATGTAAAGCGCTGAGCAAACTGTCGGCGCTATATAAGTCCTGTATAATAATAATAATAATAATCATGAATAGAACTATACTAGTGCCTCCTTTGTATAGTGTCCACAAAAATGCAGAGTTAGCAGGATAGACCCCGTTCGCTGCCAGCACAAGCGTTTAGCCCCTCCGCTGTTTTTCATGGAAGATTTGTATGAATTGATTGTGGGACAAAGCAATTTATAAACACAACAATACATTGCTGCCCGCCCAAATTCAGCTCTTGCCAGACAATTCGCATGGAAACCTATCATGATTTCTGAATGACCCCGTGCCGGTATGTAAACAGTGGTTGCACCATGCATGTGAGGTATCGCCACAAACGTCAGATGGAGGGCAGTAATTCTAGCTTTAGACCTCCTGTGTAAATATAAATTGGTGACCTGTAAAGGCTTTTAAATCATCGCCTATCGATAATAAAAATATATGTACTTTGTTGCCATTGCATGGACATGCGCAATTTTAAAGCATGTCATGTTTGGTATCTATTTACTCAGCATAACATCATCTTTTATATTATATCAAACAATTGGGCAATATATTGTGTTTTTGTGCATTAAAATTCGAAAAAGTATATTTTTTCAAAAAGATTTGCGTTTGAAAAATCGCTGCTTAAATATTGTGTGACGTAAAAAATTCCAATACGAACTGTTTTATTCTCTAGGGCCTCTGCTTTAAAAAATATATAATGGTATGGGGTTCAAAGTAATTTTCTAGCAAAAAACTTTTTTTTCATGTGAACAATTAGTGTCAGAAAAGGTTTGGTCTTCAAGAGTGTGTGATGCGTGGCATAAACTTCTAATGTTGGCCCTGAAATGCCAGGATAGTAGCAGAAACCTCTCCAAATGACCCCTTTTTGGAAAGTAAAAGACACTCCAAGGTATTTGCTAAGAGGCATGTTGAGTGTTTTGCAGATCTAATTCGTTGCCACATGTTTTGGAAAGTGAAGAAAGAAAACCAAAAAATAATTTTTTCTTTTCTTTTTTTCTTTTTCAAAACCCTGTGACAAAAATGATATCTGTAAAATACTCACCATGCCTCTTATCAAATTCCTTGGGGTGTCTGCTTTCCAGAAAGGGGTCATTTAGGGTGGGTGTTTGTAATATCCTGGCATTTTAGAGCCTCCAAATCTGTGATAGGTAGTGGGGAAGTGATATGAGGAAATATGCCGTTTGAAAGCCTGGAGGTGGTCATTGGATTTTGGGGGCTTGTATGTAGCTAGGCTGCCAAAATGTCACTCACGTGTGGTATCCCCATACTTGGGAGAAGTAGAAGAATGTGTTTTGGGGTGTTATTCCACATATACCCATGGCATGCATGAGCAATATATCATTAAAGTGACAACTTTGTGTGAAAAATAAATTGTCATATTCAGAAACTTTGTAGAAAAAAATAAAATGTTCCATGGACTCAACATGCCTCTCTGCAAAATCCTTGGGATGTCTACTTTCCAAAAAGGGGTCATTTGGGAGGGGGGGGGGGGGTTGTACTGCCCTGGCATTTTAGCACCTCAAGAAATGTAATAGGCAGTCAGAAAGTAAAAGCTACGTAAATTCCGATATATATACCATAGTTTGTAGACGCTATACTTTCACACAAACCAATTAATATACATGTATTGAGATTTTCTTTATCAAAGACATGTAGCAGAATACATTTTAGCCTAAATTTATGACTAACTTTGAGTTTATTGGATATATTTTATAACCAAAATTGAAAAATACATTTAAAAAAAAAAAAATTGGTCTTTTTTTGTTTATATCACAAAAAATAAAAACTGGTGTAAATTTATGCCAAATTTGATTTTTTAAAATTTTTTTACTAGACATATTTAATAGCAAAAAGTCAATAATATTGTTTTTTTCTCAAAATTGTTGGTCTTTTTTTTTCATAGCGCAAAAAATAAAATACACGCAGGTGATCAAATACCATCAAAAGAAAGCACTATTTGTGTGAAAAAAGGACATAAATTTCATTTGGGTACAGCATTGCATTACCGCACAATTACCAGTTGAAATAGCACATGCTGAAGAGCAAAAAATGGCCTGGTCAGGAAAGGAAGGGGTAAATCCTCAGGAGGGCAAGTGGTTAATCAGTTAGCCTCCTAGGGGAAGGTGGGGGAGAGTTGGTCACAACACTGTATTTCTATCTGTGAAAGATAAAGTGGTGTCACCCTTCTGGCTATGCTGTCTGGTATAGGTGTATGAATCATACCAGTGGCTCGGTAGAATTGCAAATTCTTTGGCAGAAAATATTTGTATATTTACCTGTTTACCTGGAGTTTAGCTTTAAATAAATGAGAAAACTCACTTTCATGTGCAGTGGATAATGAACATTATGAGGGAATTTACTAAAACTGTCACACTCAAAATCTGGTGCAGCTGTGTATAGTAGCCAATCAGCTTCTAACTTCAACTTGTTCAGTTAGGCTTTGACAATAAAAGCTGGAAGCTGATTGGTTTCTATGCAGCGCTGCACCAGATTTTGCACTCTCCAGTTTTAGTAAATAACCCCCTGTATGTTATGCTTTGCAGCTACTTTCCCAACTGTCCTATATAATCCACTTTTATACTGGCTTGTTCCTACAGCTCCTTTTACCCTTATGAAATGTGTTGGCTCTCTTTGTTAGATCTGTTAGTACCTGACTCTGATCATGATTACATAAACTGCGGAAATTATCTTGAGGTCATAATTACAGTGATTAATGCTTCCATAAATGTTTCATCCAGTTGTTTTATGAAGCCTCACCCATGCTTTTTAATCCGTATTGACAGGCAGGGCCCATTTTATCTGCACCAATTACACCTTTTAATTTTTTACTTCTTTGTGTTGGTAAAGTCATGGTAAAATCATACGTTTATTTCAGAGCACACCTTGTTTCCAGCATTTGTTATCCAACCATATAGCCTATACGTATGCATCCCTAGAGATGGATTTCACACTGTTTACCTTTTTTTCAGTGATATTTCTTGTAGGCTTGAAGGTAGACTCATGGTGGCATTACGGTAAAGGAAAAAAAGCAGTGAGCTACACCATAGATGCCAAACGCTGAGGAAAAAGTTCTGCCCCCACTTCCATGCTACACTACCAGGCAAGCCCAAAGATTGTGAAAGGGCATGCATTGGTAAGGAACAATCTGGCTGAGGAGGCCACAATCCAAGCACACCCATGCATGCAAGATGGAAAAAATCAGAGGAGGAAGATGGGGATGGGAGAGGGTGAGCCACAGCAACAGAATCAGCAGTATATGCTAAGCAACAAAACGGCCCATGCGCCATGATAGGCAGCCACGATTTGGGAAATGTACAACCGATGCCGGGGGTCATCCCTATAGCAGAAGCTGAACCTGGGGGGGGGGGGGGTAGTTAGCAGCAGTAGGTGTTACCAAGATGTGTCAAAAAAACTAAATACTAAAAGTGTCCAGTGCAAGGATTAAAAAAGAACAGTGGGTGTGGGTCCAAGATAAAAATGATGACCCATGGTAAGTCTGACATGAGGATGTCCAGGAAATAGTGATACTTGTACATATATAGAGCTCCAGAATCAGAAACTGTCTAAACACAAAAGGCATGTGTATTCTTACTTGAATCAGGGTGTGCTTTGTGTATTTGTTCCAGATCTATGCTGTAAACCAGTGAAAAACCTTGCTTCTGTAGAGGTGCTTCCTGTAATAAAGACCTGTCATGGCTGATCTCTTTCAGGGGTACAAGATGCCTGGTCTTGCATTCCTGCAGTTTCCTGCAGGCAGCCAGTATTGGGTGAGGTCTGCTGCATCCCTCCCACAGCCCTGCTCCCTGCACAGACTATGTACAGCACAGTGATGATGTCACCACTGCTGTTGCAAGTTATTAACTTGGTTTACCAAGGCATTTGGTGCACTCAGAGTGATTTTATATGTTTTGTGGTGTCTGAGAAATTCAACCACGTCCCGCTGGTTGTTCGCATATATGTAGCCTCGGCAGGTGGGCTTTAAAGTGAAGGGGTTGCATATAGGCAGGGGCGTCCCTAGGGTTGGTGTCACCCGGAGTCGGAAAAATAGGTGACACCCCCTCTCTCTCCCTCTCTGCCCTTTTTCTCCCCCTCCCTCTCTCTGCCCTCTTTCTCCCACCTCTCTCTGCCCTCTTTCTCCCCCCCCCCTCTATCTCTCTCCCCTCTTTCTTGCCCCCCTCTATCTCTCTCTGCCCTCTTTCTCCCCCCTCTCTCTCTCCTATCTCTCTCTGCCCTCTTTCTCCCCCCTCTGCCCTCTCTCCTCTTTCTCCTCCCCTCTCTCTCTCCCCCCTTTCTCTCTCTCTCTCTCTGCCCTCTCTCTTTTCCCCTCCTCTCTCTCCCCTCTCTCTCTCCCCCCCTCTGCCCTCTTTCTCTCCCCCCCTCTCTCTCTCTGCCCTCTTCCCCCTCTTTCTCTCGCTCTCTCTCTGCCCTCTTTCTCTTCCCTTCTCTCTCTCCCCTCTCTCTCCCTACTACATGAAGCTGCAGTGCTGTCACCAGGGTCCAGGGATTACACACTGACCTGCTGCATACTCTGCCTGCCCCTCCAGCTCTCCGACTTCAGCACCCGTGAGAGGGATGTGGACCTGCCTCTCTGCTGAAACTCCAAGGATGAGAGGTGTCCGAAGTGCCTACCTCACTATCCGTCCCCTCAATGCTTGCTTATTTCAGCAGCGGCATATACAGGGGCTGATTGAGCCTCTCATAGGGCCCTGTAGTGACCCTGGGCCCTCGGTCAGTCCACCCCTGGTGAAGCAGGTCCGGTGTCACCCCGTGTAAAAGGTGGCACCCGGTGCGGCACGCACCCCCCGCACCTGCCTAGGGACGCCCCTGCATATAGTTAAACACTTTACTGCACTGAAATCACAGCAAACTAACGAGTGGGCTCCAAATGCATACTTGCGATAGGGAGCCTTCCGATCATGTGACCGCTATGAGTACCAATCACAGGTGTCACATGATCGAATGCCTGGGAAGGGGTTAAAGATCTGTGATTTGCCCATCTTTATCCATATTATAAAAAACACAAAGCATTGTTTTATATTTGTAAATAACAAATATTACAAATATTGGGCAGTATATTCATATTGAAGAGTTTTGCACAAATATAATTTGTATAAAACGTCAAGTTATCTTTAGGCTCAGATCAGTAAGCTATAGCCGTCATTGCTTGCCATAACAATCATTTTCAGCAATGAGAGCTAAAAATAGCAGTCATATGGCTGAATGTAACAATTGTTGTAAACAGCACGTGCTTTATAGCTTAGAGGTCTCAGCCCTTTGTGTATCACAAATAAGAGCAATATATTGAAAAGGGCAACAAAATGAACAGAGAACAGTATATTAGTTGGAAAATATCTGCTGTAGAAGGAAAAAAACAGATTTTATTTTTTCTCTTGGATGAACGGTAGTCAGTAAGGGCTGGTTCACACCACAGAAACGCAGTCTGGATGTGTTCCGGATGCGTTTCTGTATGCACGTTTTTGATGTGTTCCAGTGCGTTTTTTTATGCAATCCGGTTTATTTTTTCCCCTCTCTTTTTCTTCAACTTAAATAAGAACATTTGCATTCTGGTGCATTTTTGATGTGTTTCAGTACAGTGCAGAGTAGAAACAATGCAGCATGTTCTACTTTTTTTTCTGGAACTGGAATACACTGGAACTGTCTGCACTGGTGTGAACTATGCCATTGGAAGCCATGTAACCTACTAACCTACTATCAATGCATTTTTGATGCAGAAAAAAAATGCACTGGACTGCATGTGGTGTGAACTGGCCCTAAAACAAATACTGTAGGAAGAACTGACCACTGTAGAAGACTAGAGCTTTACAAAAATGGGAATCACCTGTAGTGCTACCCTATTGAGAGCTGCTGGCTATGGGCCCCCCTTATTTCCTGCACAGTCAGGCAACTGGCATTTTCCAGACACAAAGAAACAGTCCATGGGCTTGGTTTTTAGAGTTTATTAGGGAATTTAACTTGGATAGGGTAAAGGGATTATGGGATGCATAACTTCATTGAAGAATAACAAATAAGGCCAATTTCCTTCTCTAGGCTAGCACAAAAATGGCAGATTTTTGACTTTTTTCCAGCCAGAACAATGACAGTCTTTAGCAAAGTGACAGCTTGCAAGAGCTCTCACTCCCCTTGAGTGAATTTTTAGAAAAGTCCCAACTTGTAGGAGCTCTAAGTCCCCTAAGTGAACAAAATACCAGCCCTCCTGGCTACAGTATCTGATCCCAGGACAAGGGATTGGGTAAGCTATGAACTGGTCCCTGATAACTTGCCAAGATCTTACATCTAGCAGACTTCTCTCTTATAGGGCCTGGGGGTGTAGAGGTATTCACACTGTCCTTGTCCTGGAGCTGTAGATAGAACTGCTTTCAGTCCTTCTGCTGGGCTGGTTCCATTCCAAGCTATGCAGGCTGTCCTTCCCCGATGGACTGCAGGGCAGTGGAGCTCCCTCCTTCAGCTTTCTTCTTTCCTCCAGCATCCAGCCTGGAGACAGAACTCCCCTTTTCTGGTGTCCCCCTCCCAGGCTATACAGCAGCACTTCACCAGTCCATCTTGTACCCGACTCCCCTGCTGGCTAGTCTCTGTCATATTTATGGGCTGGTCAGCCACACTGCTAAGCCTCCTGCCTGGGATTGGTCAGACTCCCATAAATATGCAGGTCAGCCCCTCCTCACCACCGCCTACTGACTTCTAGACATTATTTTTATTGGCACCAAAATGACCAGGTGTGAATGGAGCTGCTCTGATTCACACATATGCGATTCTGGATGCGTTTTCAAACTCACAGATTCACATGACAGGCTAAATATTATGTGTTCTTATTGAGGTGGTTCAGATGCGATCCACACACAGTGCATTTTGAGTGCCATTACCAAAAAGGGTCCTGTGTGAATTTGTAGCGGCGCGTTCCAGACTCACAAGTCATAGAATAGAGTGGCATGTGGAAATAAGTGTTCACATATTAACAGGAGTATTTGCGTTGAAGTGAATGGATGGTGTTTTTGCATTAAAGTCAAAGTGGGGCATTTTTTCATTTAAGTCAATGGGAGGCGTTTTTGCAATGAAGTCAATAGGAGGTGTTTTTGCATTGAAGTCAATAGGAGGCAGTTTCGCATTGAAGTCATTGGGACAGAGAGAGAACTGGTAAAATCGCACCTGTACTGATATCGCACAGAAACTGAAATTAAATTGAGATTTCAGTACACATATATGTGAACCTAGGCTAAAGAGGCTGCTTGTCTGCAGCAGGGCTAAATGTGAAAAAAAACTTCACCTGTCTGGCGCCTGGAACTGCATGTCCCGGGCATCGGGCAATGTAAATCATGCCTCCCTGTGTTCAGCAGTGCTTTCTTTGACAGAGATGACTGGGGGCAGTCAATATTTGCCTACACTTCCAAATACTCTGTAGTGCAGTAGTCCCCACACTTCAACCCTTTGATTGCTTTAATCAACCCTTAGGACATTATTTCTCCTACTGACACCTGCAACAGGGCACAATTCCTCCCAGTGATACCCTTGATGTGGCACTATTCGCCGCACTGACACCAATAATGGCGCACAATTCCTTCAAATGACATAGACTATGGCACATTATACCTCCTCCCACTGGGCATGAGACCATTTTTTAGGCTCCACGGAAAACACTTCTAACGATGGACACTGACTGCTGAAAAGTAGGTTAAAAAACGTCTGTTTAGCCGCGTTTGCATACCGCGGTTATGTGCGTTTGCGTTTAGAAGCGTTTTTTTAAAGATAACATCAGGAGACCTTCCAAAATGCCCAGAATACACCGAAAAACAGTAAAAAATTAACTATTTCAGACATTTTGAGATGAATAGAGAGAGCAGTATTTGTTGAGATGACCTGTCTTTTCTGGTTGTATTCACTATGGATCCCATCATGAGCATAATGCAGCACATTCTACCATTTTTTCCTTCACACAAAACATGGAACTGACTGCACTGGTGTGCTACGTCCATTTGAATACATGGAAAACGCTTGATGATGAAAAAAGGCTCTGGACAGCATTTGGATATGGAACACTTAAAAAACGCTTATAAACACGGTTAGCCACGTTTACACGTGTTTACAAGCATTTGACGTTTGAAACGCTGATAAAATCTACTCCTGAATGCAAGTTTGGTGCATTCAGAAAAACGACTGTAAACTCAACTGCCTGTAAATGATTGTAAACGACTATGTGTACATGGACACATAGGAAAACATTAGGGAGAGTTCAGGGAATGCGGAAAAAAAAAATGCAGAAAAGCTCCTGAACGTGAGTTTATCAGCTGCAGTGTACATGAACCCTTACTCCTTACTGCTCACCAACCCTGGGGCATTTTTATCTCCCACCGACCTGGAGCAATGTTTACCCCACTGATGATGTGTTTTCTACTCCCACTGGCCACAATTTACGCCCCCCCCCCCCCCCCCCAGGTCTAAGGAACAGTAAGCCAGCCCTGCATTAGGAAGGTTTGAGGACCCCCGCACCCAGATCTATGTGCTGTGCTCTCACTGGGCTATCTGCTGCTGTCAGTAATGGCAATTATGTTGTTTCTGCCGCAAAAGTGAACTTGGATCAGAGCATTTGGAGATTGATTTGTTGCCTGAAGCTAAGAATCAACCTTACACCTAAACTGCAATTTCGTGAGGAGGTGAAGTTATTTTAATCCTGGAGATAATAAACATGAGAAAACCCACGCACCTTCTCCAAAAGGCATGTGTGAAAAACACAGGAAGAAAAGGCCGAGGTTGAGAACAGGGAGAGAGCACAGAATGACAGATGCAAATTGAAGGTGTGACTTTTAAAAAGGTGATGTCATGTTTTCTGGATGGCTGGGAGCAAAATACACTTCTAACTGCAGCAGGTGGCGCTAGAGAGAAAGAATTCAGGTAGAACAGAGCTTGGAGGGACTTTTAAATGACTTTGCAGCTTAACATAAACCAAGCTGCAGGTTACATTGATTCTGGCTGCAGATCAAAGATGTAGCATGTGCTTTTATTTCCCCCTATTTATTTATCCCATTCCAATGCTTCATAAATCTGCTGGCATAGCAGCCCAGACAGCTTCATCTATCAGGCTGATGTAAGAAATATGTGCGAAGAATGTGGAAGTTACATATGAGATACATAAGCAGATAACAATGATATCCTCCACTCTGGCTTAATTGTGAGCAAAGCTTTATTTGGAAATTAAATAAAGCATCTCTAAACAATATCTTTATTTTCCAAAAATAATCCATGCACTACCTAATGGTCCTATAATCTATTTTTCCATTAAAGCAAAACTTAGGGCAAAAACCTCTTTATATGTCCTTGTTGCTGATCTCCTACGTTCACTGGTTCATCCATCTTCTAGTTCACACAGTAGTTGCTCTGAAATAGCCTATTAATTTTCAAATCAATCTGTTAATTCTCTTTGGTTTCCTGTATGTAAGACCAGTGCATGCTATGTCTCCTATTCCCCCAGCCACTGGTCTTGGCACATTCCTTCTGTAATTTGTTTTCCAGGAAGCAGTGATGTAATTCAGTCCCACTTTCAGTGGTGGTGGGCGGATCGGGACTCTGAGACTCATTCAACATGTACAGGCCTAGTGTACCCTCCCACATTCACTGAAATTCCCTGTGGTTGATGGGAATTGTAGTTTCCTTTTACTACAGAGACAGAGGAGAGGATATGATGTAATCCCTTGGCAGAGCAGATGCTGTTATATTTTGAATCACAGAGATAAGATCATAAAAATTCAATTAGACTTTTCTTCTCAATGGGAAGGATTTTCAAAAAGTTATTAACAGTTTAATGTTTTGGGTAGGGGGGTGTACTAATGGTGATTTGTTTTGCCTATCCTGGAGTTCTTCTATAAATTGTTTCCTACTTTGTTTTTCTGCTTACTTGTAATTTCCTCCATGAGCTCCTGAACTTCTCCTTTCCCCTCTCACTTCTGGAAAGAGCAATGCATGTTAGTCATGTGCACTACTCTAAGCACACTACAGATCCCATCATGGCCACTACCTGAGGAGTAAAGCTGGCCTTCCTGTACTAGGCCCGGGCTACATATGTTCAGCAGAAGGCCTAGAGTCAGAGAAGGGACTCTTTACATACCTTTGGGAGCACACATGGTAATCCAATGGGCCATTACTCCCAGCGATTAATAAATAAATGATAATAATAAAGGTTCTCTGGGCCCCATCAGTTCAGCAGCAGGGGCCGGGGATAGAGACAAAATCACTTACTAATTTTTTGGAAGCAAGCAGAGTAATCCTCCATGCTGTGGCTTCCATCATATATATTACAGTTCTGACCTCTTCAGGGGCGGACTCACAACTCATGGGGCCCCCGGGCAATAGGGGATCATGGGGCCCCTGTGTCCTTGCCCAAACTCAAAAACGCCTATGAAAAAGGTACCAGGGGCATCTCATGGGCCCCTCTACTGACCGCAGACCCCCGAGTTTCCAAATGGTCAGTCCACCCCTGTACCTCTTCCATATCTATCCGCCAGGACAGTGGGGCCTGTCAGGCAGGTCTATCCCACGATTTTATACGGCAGTCTTGAATCCCATAGTCCCTAGTCCATCTTGGTAGTAAGCAAGAGAGGGTAGCTATGTTCCTGCATACAGCAGGACCATGGAGAACGATCGTTGCCACCCTATGAGAGGAAGTCATATCACAGCAGCTAAAAAAAGGAATTTGGAGGAGGCTGAGAGCAATAGAAGGGACTTTTCTGAGTTAAGATTATATGCCTAAATAGAATTTTGTTAAAATATATGTATACATATAGTAAAAATATGGACAAAATAACAAAAATTACATATACAGTATATGATGCAGTCTGTCACTACTAATTAACTAGTACCATAGGAATTATCTGTGATACCTAGCCCCCTCTAGTGGCTAGTGTGGTATTTTCTGTTTTATAGGATAAGTTCACCTATGGCAGTGGTGCGCAACCTTTTTTTTCAACTGAGCCAAATCTCGCCAAAACCACGATTGAAATTTATTTTGAGAGCCACATTTTTAAAACTGAAAATACATAGGATGGTACACTGTTTTTAGTTTCAATAAGTTTTTATAGTAATTCATCCCCCATATAGTAATTCATCCCCCATATAGTAATTCATCCCCCATAGTAATTCATCCCCCATATAGTAATTCATCCTCCATATAGTAATTCATCCCCCATAGTAATTCATCCCCCATATAGTAATTCATCCCCCATAGTAATAATTCATCCCCCATATAGTAATTCATCCCCCCTATAGTAATTCATCCCCCCTATAGTAATTCATCCCCCATATAGTAATTCATCCCCCCTATAGTAATTCATCCCCCATATTAATTCATCCCTCATATAGTAGTAGTAAGTAAGTAGCAAGTAGTAAGCCAAGTCCCCCCTGTGTCAATTCATTTACCTTTGCTCCGCGCGTTCCTCTCGCCGTGTTCCCGCGCCGTTCCGGTCTTCAGGGCGGACTGTGAGAGGAGCCTAGCTCCTCTCACGTTCGTCACGCTGCCCCGCCTACACACATCCTGACAGCCAATCACTGGCTATCAGGATGTGAGTGGCAGCGAGACTGGCCAATCATTGCATTTGAGCGCGCTGCCCTGGCTGTTTTTTTTTTGGATCACGCTGCACAGTCCCTGCCGCCCGAGAGGAGGGAGGGGAGCGGGCGCCCGGCACACAAGAGCCGCATTAAAGCGTGTAAAGAGCCGCATGTGGCTCGCGAGCCGCGGCTTGCCGACCACTGACCTATGGGAACATGTTACATGTTCCACCTGTTTTTAGAGTGAAACATGTAACATGTTCCCACTCCAGCAGCTGCTGTCTGCTCCATTGCCACTAGTTACAGCAAGCAGGGGATCTTATCTCTATAAGCTAAATGGCACAGTCAGCAAATTTTGATCCATATGTGGGCAGGCTGATTGTACACAAGTCGTACTATCAGTCAACTTGTGTACAACCTGCCTGTTGGAAACTTTCTCCAAATCAACACTGCCGGTTATAGCAGGTGGTGGTGATCAGTGTATTATGGGTGGGTAATCTCATCATTGTCTGGATCAGTGGATAGTCTCACCACTGTCAGAATACAATAGCTCAGCGAGAGGTATTCCCCCATCCACATTGAGTGTGTGGATGAAGAACTGAGCCATTTTCTTTCAATTCAACCCACTTGTTAAAGGAAAGAAAATGACCTATGTATGACCAACCTTACATCCCCCTCTTTTATCATATACATTGGGACATTTAAGTCCAATTTAAAGTAGTTCTAAAGCTTTAAGGTTTTTCATCTTAATGCATTCTATGCATTAAGATGCAAAACATTCTGTGCTGCAGCTCCCCCCAGCCCCTCACACTCTCTCACTATTGACTATAAACCGTTTGGACTGTTTGGTATGAGTGCCATAGATACAAATGGCGCTGGAGGAGGTGTATAATACCCCAATGCACAAAGTTAAAAAGTCCATATGCATTAAAGTCCATAATAATCCATGGCTTTCATAGCAGAAAGTAGCAGAAGCCCCATTGAGTGAAGCAAACTCTGTCAATTTGAAAAAGGAACATAAGGGGGTGCAGTATTAAAACACAAGTTTATTAAAATGCCAATGGGCAACACACGTAAAAAGAGAAAGGCAGTCATGTCTGATTTATCTGCAGTCTGATGGTGGGCACAAGTCAGGTTCTCCAACTGGACTGATGTTTCTGCTTCTCGCCGTGCTGAAAGACCATGGGGGATCACAACCGGAAGTAGTAGAGCCAGCATGGAGCGAAACTAGAAGTGACTTCACCAAGGAGCCGCAGGAAAGGGCAGTGTTATGATTTCAAAGCTTCCACTTCTTTATCTTTCAACAGGATTGATAAAGAAGTGGAAACATTGAAATGCGTAACCACGCCCCTTCCTGAGGCTCCTTGGTGCCGTCACTTCTGGTATATCACTCCCTTATGGCCTGCTCAAAGATAAAATATATTTGGACAACCATTGTCCAATATGCTACTGACCACTAGGTGAATTACCTTCCATTAACAGGATCTAAAAAGAAAAGCGGGTAGCAAGAAACTATTATCTATTATATCACTGACAGTATAAAAACAGTGATCTTCATAAATAGATTTGTCCCAAACCACCTTCTTTGATAGTCTGATGTTGTCTTTAAAATGGATTGGACTGAAACAACTCTATAAAAGAAACAACAAAAGTTATTTGAGGTGTAGGATTCAATCTATTGATACTTTACCAACTTCAACTCAGCAAAAGATCATACAAAGCTTTGACTTCCTGGTACACTATAAGAGGACTTTCCAACTACCCCGGGCCACCTTAACCTCTCTCTGAGCTATCCTGTTATTGATTTCTTTCAGGATCTTATGTTGTTGGCTGGCCAACGTGTGAGATAGGTGCAGTGTAGTGGAGCGGCATAAATTACATCGAGGCCAGGATGCACAAATGCAATATAATGAGGAAATTGTAAACAGTCACAAAGGCCAGGCAGGGTGACATGCTCATCTGAGAACTCACAGTCAATGCAGTGGAGAGTCAGCAGTGGTATTCCTGAGCCAAAGAGAAAACATACCAAGGGAAGTGGAGAGTTGCGTGGCCGGTTCAATCCCAAGAGGGAGCTTGCAGAGGTGTAGGCGTAGGTCCTACACTTTCCCTACTCCTCTGGAACTTTTCCCTACAGCAAGTGCTGTCCCTGACAGATCGTTGAGCTTTCCAAACACTAGCCACTTTGCAAATGTGCACCAAAACCTGGGGGCAGGGATTAAAAAGACTCTGCTTGACCCAAGATGGCCACCAGATGGCTGCTCCAGGGGGCTAAGGAAACCATAGAGAAACCATATTTCTTTTGACTTCCTCTCCAGCTGCAGTATCACCTGCAGTGGAGGAAAGAAGCTGCACCTGCTTACAAAAGCTGGATAATCTTTTTGCCATTCTATCAAATGTGAATGCGTTTTATTGTATTCTTAATGTTACACCTTCTTTATAATTCCATTTTTACATTCTAATTCATTGAAATATGTCTTTTGTACTCCAAAAAATGTTCTTGGAAAAAAAATGACCAAGCAGTTCTTTTGGTAACCTCTTGTCAATTGTTATCAAACTTTAAGTCTCATTAGGCCACTGTGACCCCTTTTTCTGTACCCTTCCTTTGCTACCCCTCCCCCCCCCTAGGTTTTCCTCACCCAGAGCTGCACACTCCCCCATTTACTGCCCAGGGATAAAACATACAGAGAGCAATTAGCTAAGGCATTTGCAAGGATTTCTAGCAGTGTGTATGTAATAGGAAGCCTTGTGCCAAACTCATCCTGTGTCATTTTCACTGACAGTATCAAGACGGGAGACTTATTCGGGTAGTTCTTATTTGTAACTCTTTTACTGTACAAATTCATAAAGAAATACCTCCATACTAATATGATAAGGAACCGGATGTATGTAAGATCGCTTTCATGGTGGACTAAATTGTTGGCTGTGTCACATGTGTAATTATAGTGTTGCATATTTGAAACAATTATGCAACAAAAATTGTCTTTAAGTTTCTCTGGAACTGATATTTGATGCATTTCCATTACACTCCCAACTTCTGAAAATAACTTTTCTACATGAAAAACTGCCACTTTGTAGGAGAGATGCATACAACACTTCTGTCAGAGTTGCAACAGAGTAATATACACCATACCAACACAAACATGAATCTGTGGCAAGTATTGCTATTTGTCGCACTACCATGAGAAACTCTATGAATTCCAAGCCCATATTTCTAAGCATGTCAGCAGAGATGGGAGATGTACTGTACGAAGGTGATTTATTTCAGAGCTGCACAGTAGAGTTCAGGGCCAGTGTGGAGATGTTTCTGTATGCGTCCTCTTAGCTTAGCCATTTGACATGCAGACTTGCCAAATGCAGGGGACACTTGGGGAATTGTCTCTGGCTGCCCCTGAACTTCCCTGTGCAGCTCTGCTATGAGTCATCTTCAAACAGCACATCTCTTATCTCTAATGGTATGCTCTGCTAACTGTGATTTTTAACCCTGCGTTCTAAAAGAGGAAGGGACTGACCAGTTCTCCCCAAAACAGCGGCCTGGTTGCAGTTGTGATCACTAAAACCTCTTTTCCTGTGTTTCTAATAGATCAAGTACATTGGGATTTTTCTTTATATGCTAAATTTTTTACATATACATTAGTGTTTGATTTAGCTAGGAGCTTTTCAGTAGGGGAAAAAAATCTTCTCCGTAAGAAACATAGAGTGCCACTCACACATTCTGTCTTTTATTGTCTACTGCAGATCATCATGGTTATTGTTGTTTCTACAAAGCATTGCCAAGGTCTTCTATTTTAAATTATTGTACAATTGTCAGATACAAGCAGCTTAAAAGCAGAGACGCAGCTGAATAGACAATATGAGAAAAAGGATTGTTAAACTCTGCTGAAAACAGTGGGATCATTTAGGACCACAGTCACTAAACTGAAAAAATCATATTTAACTTGTTGCCGACCGCAGATAGCCGAATGACGGCTGCACTGCGGCCGACCAGTTCTGAGTGGACGTCATATGACGTCCCCCCAGAACGCGCTCTCCTGCGCGTCCCAGGGGGCGCGCACCCGGCGATCTCCGTGATCGCAGTGTCCTACGGACACAGCTGATCACGTGATGTGGTAAAAGGCCAATCACAGCGGCCTTTTACCACCTGATCAGCGGTGTCCAATGACACGCTGATCAGAGGGAAATGCAAGTGCCGGTTCTCGGCTGCACTTTCCTCACGCTGTCAGATCGTGAGGAAAGTACTGCCGAGAACCGGCAGTTGTCAGAGCGGGGATCGGCACCGATCATCAGGGCACTGATGATCAGTGCCCTGATGATCGGTGCCCAGCAGTGCCACCCGCAAGTTCCGCCCACCTGTGCCCAGCAGTGCGCCCACTAGCTCCACCCACCTGTGCCCAGCAGTGCACCCACCTGTGCCACTCTGCAATGTCACACACCTGTGCCCAGATGTGCCACCTACCTGTGCCCACCCACCTGTGCCCACCAGTGCCACCCACCTGTGCCCACCCACCAGTGCTGCCCACCAGTGCCGCCCACCAGTGCTGCCAGTCAGTACCACCAGTCAGTGCCCAGCGGTTGTGCCAGTCAGTGCCGCCAGTCAGTGCCCAGCAGTGATGCCAGTCAGTGCCGTCTATCAGTACCCATCATCAGTGTCACCTATCAGTGCCGCCTATCAGTGCTGCATATTAGTGCCGCCTATCCGTGACACCTCATTAGTGCTGTCTATCAGTGCCGCCTATCCGTGCCACCTCATTAGTACTGCCTATCAGTGCCCTTTAGTGCTGCCTATCAGTGCCCATCAGTGCTGCCTCATCAACGCACATCAGTGAAGGAGAAAAATTACCTGTTTGAAAAATTTTATAATAGAAACAAAGAAACTTTTTTTTTTTTTCAAATTTTTGGCAATTTTTTTATTTATAGGGCAAAAAGTAAAGCGCCCAGTGGCGATTAAATACCACCAAAAGAGAGCTCTATTTGTGAGAAAAAAATGATCAAAATTTCATATGGGTACAATGTTGCATGACCGCGCAATTGTCAATCAAAGTGCGGCAGCGCTGAAAGCTGAAAATTGGCCTGGTAAATAAGGGGGTATAAGTGCCTGGTAGGCAAGTGGTTAAACAGAGTAGTCTATATAGAAAGCTGGGACCAGGGGCGGACTGACAACTCATGGGGCCCCTGGGCAATAGGGGATCATGGGGCCCCTGTGTCCTTGCCCAAACTCAAAAAAGCCTATGAAAAAAGGTACCAGGGGCATCTCATGGGGCTCCCTACTGACCCCGGGCCCTCGGGCAGTGCCCGAGTTTCCAAATGATCAGTCCGCCCCTGGCTGGGACAGAAAAGGGACATTTCAGACCAGGGTCTTCAAACGTTTCATTCTGAGGGTCACATTGTATATTTTACAAATGTTTGCAGGCTGAAAAAATCAGTTTTATAGATAAAAATGAGTCCTCCCTTACATTAGGGTCCCCATCAGTGCCCCCTTACTATAGGTTCCCCATCAGGGTTTACCTTACATTAGGATCTCCATCAGAGTCCCCCTTACTATAGGTTCCCCATCAGGCTTTACCTTACATTAGATCTCCATCACAGTCGCCCTTACATCAGAGTCCCTATAAGAGTCTACCTTACATCAGGATTTCCATCAGAGTCCCCTTTACATTAGGGTCCCCATCAGAGTCTACCTTACATCAGGGTCCTCATAAGAGTCCCCCCTACATAAGCCTCCCTATCAGAGTGCCGATGCCTTTTAAAGCTGACCATACACTAGTGGAATTGAATTCAAAATTGTCATTTCAATGCTCATTCAATTTTCTAATCAGTGGAGTGGAGTGTATTTATTAGTGGAGTCCAATCGACATACATTTCGATCACACAGTGTAAAGGAACAGGATGGAAATTTTATCTGTAGCAAACAGCTTCTAGCAGTATATGTGGCAAAGTTAATTCAATCCAAAATTTAATGTTAAAAAGAAAACTAAAATGTGAAGTATGTTTGTCAAGTTGTAGAATGTACTGAGATTTTTCATATGAATTTACATACAAACGTTCAAAAAAATATCTACTAGTGTATGGTCAACTTAAGGCTGGCCATACATAATTCCTTTTTTTTCAATTATTTTTTATTGAAATTTTAAAAGGCAAATACAAGCAAAGAAAACAATAAAACAATTATAAAATATTGTAATACAATTATATGTCTTCCAAAATCCATCAAAGCTGAACTTTGTAACTAACAGTGTGCAGGTCAAACTTGGAAATGTATACAATGAAGCATACCCAATGAAAAATTTGTACACATAAGACATACCTATCATACACAACACATTAATCCGCCTACTCATCAGCATTGGCAGAGGATAGACCTAGAAGTGCATACATTATAGAATCAGTAGAAGAAAGAGATAGAAAAGAGAAAGAGAGGAAATAACAGAGCTAAGGCTCAAAGTCAGGTTAGCTGGCTAACATTATGCACTATAACCAACTGGTAATTCCTTAACTAAATCGGCTTATATGTCTGCAATTTTAAATATACTATTCCAGCACAACCATCTGGCATTGAGCACCTTCACAGTATGTGACGAAATGGCAAAGGACCTGTCCTAGATATAATGGAGGTTTACCCTATTGATGATGTCAGATATATTGAATGTTTTCGTAGATATCCATGCATTAGTAATAATTAGCCTAGCTGCAATTAGAATGTGGGCTATTATTGTTCTATATTGAGCAGCAAACAGGTTTAAGGCGGGATTTAATAACACCAAATGAGAAGTTGGTTTTGTAATTCCTCCAGTCACTTGAGAAATTAAGGCAAAAACAGCCTTCCAAAAACTTTGTATAGATTTACATGTCCAAAGAACATGTAATAGGTTACCCACACTACCACATTGCTGCCAGCATAAGGGTGATGCATCGGGGTACATTTTGGATACTTTATACGGAGTGATATAACTACGATATAATATTTGAACAGAGTTATCCCAATGATTAGTACATTTCATGAGGCTTATATTGTTATTCATAGCAGAATGCCATTCCTCCTGTGTAAAGGATCTTTGAAGGTCCCACTCCCACCCCTCCACACACGATAGTTTAGAAAAATCACTCTCGTACTGTAAATACTTATAAAACCATGATATACACGTTTCAACCCAAGAGGGTTCTCTAATGCATGCCAAATCATAGAATCTACCTCCACCCATGTCTTTGGGTCTGATACATGATCATTTCTAATCTGAATAAAAGGGTAGATGTTTTTTCCCAACTGTGAGGGGTGGATTTCATTAACTGTGTGCAATCCTGCATCTCTTAACGGTTTTGTATTCAGGTTGGATATGAAATATTCATAAGTTGTTGGTGATGTGTCCAGTCTAAGCTTGGGTGTAGAGAAATTAGACTTACTTATTCCCACAGACCATGCTTCTAGAGTGGCAGTGATGGAGGGGAGGTAGGTTTTCATTTTATTCGGTGAAACAGTTTTCATGATTAATAAGGCTTGGAGGTCTCAGTTAGGGACCATGGCCTGTTCTGTTTGGACCATAATTTATCAGAAGGGACTAGCCATGCTTGAAGTTGATCTGGGAGGGCAGCATAGTAATAAGTTGAAATAACTGGCAACCCTACACCTCCCTTCGACTTATGTTTAGTAAGTGTTGAGAGTGGGATTCAAGTTTTTTTCCCTTTCCATATGTATTTTTTTTTTAGGGGTGTGTCTAGGTGTGTCTTTAAGAAGAAGCTATGGGAAATTAGGATTGGAATAGTTCGGAAATAGTATAGAATTTTGGGTAAAATCAGCATTTTGAAGGCTACAATTCTACCCAGCTTGGTTAGTTTAAATTTTCAATTTTTGCTTGCTCCATTAGGATTATCTGGAACAATTTCCCATAATTGTCAGCAAATGTATTGGAGGAAGGAGCAGATACGTTTATGCCCAAGTACTCTAGTTTGTTCAGAGTCCAACTATAAGGAAACATATTTAATGCATTGCTGGGGACCCTATAATTCCTTTTTAAGTTGATTCCCCCATCCACACATTTGAAGTAGATGGAGGAATCCCTTCCTGGAAATATTGTATTCTTAGAGTGGGGAGGTTTCCCTGCTGTCAGAATACACTCATCAGCACCATTGGCCTATATATGGCAGCACTGATCAATTGAACGTTTTCCAACAGGATTTTTGTACTGTAGTTGATCGAGAGACCGGCTTTTGTACAACCAGCCTGCTCATAGATGGATCAAAATTCAGCTTGACCCTAGGGAGGGCCAAATAAAATCTTGTAGTGGGCCAGATGTGGCCCATGGGTCCAGCTTGAGAGCATAGTATTCTGTCATCAAAGAAAACCAGTGAATACCACCATAGATACTGCAAGGTCATCAGATGTGAAGGCACAATTCAAGCACCCTTAGTTAGGTATGCTGGCCACTGGGTCACATGCAACTGTTCATCATGTGGAGTCTATAAAAAGGGCTTCAGAGGTGTGTTTCAACTTTTTGGGGGTAAACAGTGATTGGACAAGGTTTGTCTCCACTGAGTCTGATTTACTAAAGGATTATAGAATGTTTACAAAATTAATTGTGTGAATGTTTACTTTAAATTATCCAATCATGTGCGCATGGAATAAGTACACAGGAATTATCTAATCATGTTCACATGGAATAAGTATACAGGAATTTTCTTTTCACATTATTGGATAATTGACGTGAATCACATTTCATTCTGTGAACATTCTCAAATCCTTTAGTAAATAAGCCTCATAGTCACTATTCCACATACGGTTATTCTTCCTCTGTGCCTCTTGTAATACTGTTCTGTTGCTACCTTTGCTGTCTGTGGCTATCCACCTGCTGCTCCCTGTAAAGCAAGCCTAAATGTTTACCTTAGGTTCCCAATGACAGTTGAACATGCTGTATGTTTGAAGATTATGATGTTTTTGGCACCTTTTCAGGAGTGAAGTGCAGTACATTAGCTTCTTTGGGGTAGATTGCGCATTTTTTGGTCCCGCAGACCTTATCATGGGAGTGCCTGAAAAGGCATGTAACTTGCAGGTTTTTTTTTTTTTTTTTTAAATTAATGGGGCCATAGATGCCCCACTCTGCCTAAAAAGTAAGTTATGTACCTTTTCACGCCTTTCTGCCTTCTGGAATTGTGCTATAGGAGCCTGAATGCTTATCAGAATGGGGATAGTTTAAAAGCAAAAGAGATCTGGCTTGTTGAGCGTTTTGGAGCATTGAACTTTGAGCTACAAAACGCTCAGGTGTGAATGGGGGCTTAGACACTTCAGCAGCTCTGTACACAGCATTCCACATTGTAATTGGGTAGAAGGACTAAAACAACCATACTTTTAAATGGTAAAAGGATCTTATTGTCTTCTTTCTATGGAAAAGCTGTAGGAGTTAATGATTACACCTTACCAGCTATTTAAAATACATTATGACATCCTATTTATAGTTCATTGTACAAGGGTGACAGTGTTAGACAGAAACAACACGAAAAGGAAATGCAATACCTCCATGTTCTTGTCGTGACAGACACATACAGTACCTTTATAGTGTGCTATACACGACATTGCAGGGGCTGCTGAACTTTGCATTCACTTCTTGCATTACTTCTTGAAATATTTTTGTAGGATATTTAGGGTCACTGTACACTCTATTACAGTCTGACCATGCAACCTTTGTACAACCAACTTTACATTTTCCAAAACAATTTAATATGAGGACCTACCTATCTATCCAAGCAATCTTTATGCAATCAGGCAGGCTCTTGCCTTACATAGTTGTTTGAAGATTTAAAGTTGATTGTATCAGAGCATTAAAGTGGCTATAAACTCTCCCAAAAAACATATAAACCTATCCAATTACATCTATTATCTACTGTAACTATGCCCTTAGTTCTTAAAGCAGAGCTCCAGTCTATTCTTTTTTTTTACCATGCAGTGGGGCTGTGTCCCCACTGCATGGATCAGCTGCTATTTTTTTCCGGGGGGTGAGGACAATGCCCATACTCACCTGACCCACTGATCCTATGGAAAATTGCACCAGCAGTGGACTGTTGCTGTCTATGGAGTGTGTATTGAGCTTGCTGACATCAGGAGCAGCCCATTTACAAGAGCACCTGAAAGAACCGTTCTTTTTTGGGAAGGATTGGTGGGTCAGGGGAGTATATTTTTGCTGTCCTCTCCCCTAGAACAAAACAAGCAGTTAACCCAGGCAGTGCCAGCACATCCCCACTGCACACAAAAAAACCCCCCAAAAAACATTGCCCGGAATTCTGCTTTAACCTCCCTAGCGGTCTGATTATGTCCATATTTCTGTGCTTAAAGCGGTATATTTTTTTGCATGGAAATATGTATTTTTTTTATTGTAGGCCTGTAATTTTTAGGAATAACTCACTGAAATCTGCCTGAACAAGAGTCTAGTAAACATCCCGGGTATGTTAAAATTTGAAACACGAAATCATAAATTATAATTTAATAAATAATCATAAAAAATAATAATATAATAATAATAAATTTAATTCAATAATATAATCAAACCAAAAACACTGAAATTTGAAATATTGCACCAAGTTTGCACATCGCTGAGCAAAGTCGCAAAATCGGTTTCAGTGTCTGATGACGAATTTCCCCAGGAATCATTATCACTCAATTCTGCAAGTAGTCCTAATTTACTATCGCTGTTCTCTAGCTCGTCTGAAACCGCTTTTGACCTAAAGGGACGCTTTTCCAGGCAGAAAGAACAGTAAAATGCAGGCAGGGCACAGGACAAAGTACTCGGGACAAAATGTATGTGAAATGGATTGGTACAGTAATGTTTTACTATGTTATTTTAGTGAATTTAGTGAATGTCACTTTTTGTCATTTTCAAATTTCCCACCATTCTGTCCCTGTACGTCCCGAACATCACAGGGGACGGAACCCAGAAGACAGATGTCAGCATCCGCCGGAGGACATTACAGGGGACACTGCAGGACAAGCGGGAGTGCAGGACAAGGTAAGAGAAGAACAGATCCCGGAGCAGCGCCGCATGGTAAGCCCAAGTGTAGCTCGAGGTTACCGCTTGTGGTACTGAAACTTTACCCCGAGCTACACTCGGGAATACCGCCAGGCAGGCTACTATAAATCTTTCTGCTAAAAGAAAATTACCTGGTGATCTTACAGTTCCTAGGGCTTCCTCCTTTCTGGTGGCAACAATCTGCAGGCACATAGGTAGGCTTTTCATCATTGCCACCACAATACACATGATCCCCATTTAGCTAGGTAGGCCATGTGTAATTGATCTCTGTTCTTATTATCAATGCAGTGCAGCCCATGCGTTGGACAGAGCAAATCCACAGCATGTCACGTATCCTGTAATATTGCTTTAGCTTATATGCTTTCCCTTCCGGACCATTCAGAACAGAGTGGCCATCAGTCAGACATGCGCTTCGCCCCCAAGGCAAATCAGATGCTTGACTGATACCACACTGTGCTCTGAATGGTCTAGAATGGAGGGCAAGTAATATAAAAAAATTACATCATGGAAATGTGACACTCTGTTGCTTAGCTCGCCCCACAACCCGGGCAGTGCTGCAGTGATAGTAAGAACAGTGACTCAAGGAGAAAAAAGGGAAATGAAGGTTAAAGCAACACAATTTTTAAAGTCCTATGTATGTACTCTACATCTGTAGCTGTTGGTGTGCCCTACCCATACAAGAAAGGGTGGCAAATATCTGGGGTGGATTTACTAAAACTTGAGACTGCAAAATCTGGTGCAGCTTCTATCTTATTAAATTAAGCTTTGACAAAAAAACAGGAAGCTGATTGGTTTCTATGCAGAGCTACACCAGATTTTCCACTCTCTAGTTTTAGTAAATCAACCCGTTTGAGCTGCCTTAAAGCCAAAAAATCTAGCATCAGAAACATTTTATAAATCTGTTCAATCTTTCAGAGCTTAAAAGACTGACATTGGAAAAACCCTAACTTGTACCAGCCCATTCCACCATGTATGGATATATCACCCATAGCAATGGGCCTCCACCCAGGACAGGGCCTCTGTGAACAGAGGGGATTTTATTCCCAGGAAATTAACCAGTAATCTAATCAAAGTAACTTGGAGCAGAGCAACTACTGCAACTGGTATAAAACAATAAACAAAAGTTATTATTAGTACAGATATCAAATGTACAAACCGGTAATATTACACAAAGGGTCTGATAGGAGTCTTGGTGAAATTGTGCACATATACCCAGGTATATATAGTTATTAATTGAGATACCTCCAGATAAATGTTGCAGCAAAGTCCAGTTGCAGGGGCCCCTGAGGATGGTCATTATGCTGCCTACACTGGAACTCAGGATCAGCCTATCTACTCTGCGCTTTGGTCCCTATTTTTAATCTGCCAAGCCACCAGACCTCTAGCTATCAGAAGTGGCCATCAGATGCCGAACATGGCTGTAGCCTATGCTCATTATCGAGTACTGTCATGGCACGGATCTGAACCTACGAACTCTGTTGTGTCTGGCTATATCTCTTCTTGCTGAGCCACCTGGAATGCTGGACAGCTCACTGGACAATTCCTTGAATGATCTTGCCTTGAACCTTGTTTGTCTTAAACCTTAAACCCCTTGCTCCTCCCATAAACTTCATATTAAAACCATGCCTGTGCACTTCCTGTTTATCAGATTATTGTGCTCTCTCCAACCAATATCTTGCTCTTCACTCCTGTTGCTGTCCGTATCTTCACTACCACTTCTTACCGACCCTTGGCTTGTTCCTCAACTACTCTTCTGCTTGATCCGAACCTGCAACCACTTATTATTGACCTTTGGCTTGTATGCTGATTAAGCTTCTGCTTATGCCTACCTGCTATTTCTGCTACTGTCTTACTTCCTCTCTGCAGTTCTGAAGACCGCAATCTGCTACTAACGCTCAACAAAACCCAACTCCACTATCAGGAGCTCTAGTGAACATTGGGTAATACTTAGACCCTGCACATCAGGTGAGCCCGTGACCTGCTTCTGTACTTTCCCAGCTGGTTGGTGGGTGCCTCACTACTGCTACAGCTACTGGCCTCAGAGCCTGACTCCAGATCTTGACAAGCCCTAAGCTAAAACTAAATTGCTGTGAAAAAGTATTATCCCCCTACCTGATTTTTAATATTTATGCATATTGTTACACTTAAATAGTTCAGATCGTCAAACAAATTTTCATATTACGCAAACATAACCCAAGTTAATACAAAATGCAGTTTTTTCAAGGGAAAAAACTGTCCAAACCTGCCTGACACTGTGAAAACGTAATCCCGCCCCCTCCTTGCTAAATCATGAATGAACTGTGATTAACTACATTTTTTTTTAAAAACTGAGTTAAATGTCACTTGCCATACCAAGGCCTGATTACTGACAGACCTTTTGAATCAAGAGATCACTTAAATAGAAGCTGTCTGACAAAGTGAAGCATGCTAGGGTGGATGGGAGCTGCCACCTTGACATTCTGAATAGGACCTTTTGCCCACAGCTCCAGGTACTGGAATGTCTTCAGGATGAGACGCAAGATGAGAAGGGTTGCCACCTCATCCCTTTAAAACCGAATACATATTAATTACACATGTTCTGGGACTAATTTAATGCAGATAAGGCATTAAGTGAGTTTAATTACCACCTTAATCAGCCATAGAACCTGTGTAATTAATGTGTTCAGTTTTAAAGGGATGAGGTGGCAACCCTAAAGACATTGCTGCAAGGACTGTGGCTGCTCTCATAGGGTCTCAGATTTACTGGCTGTCTCTTCTCAGCATTATTTTTGTGGCTGCTTCTATAGGGCCCAATACTGCACAAGGACTTTTTAGGAAACTGTCCTCCAAGAGCTGCAGTTACTTTTGAGTATCCTGCACCTTCATTTCTTCTCTCAGAACTTTCTAAGGATCTGTAATAAAAGGTAATAAAGACCCCGAGGCAGTGCCTGAATTTGTCAGTGTGCTTCTAGGATGGAAAACCAAGTGGGCAGCCTCTGAGCAGGTAAGGGAGACCCAGTATATTTCCATCAGCCACTCTTGAGGTTAGCACTATACTTAAACCTTGGGGTACTTGGTGTATTTCTACCATATCTGTGCAGTAATCCAGTGTGAAACTATGCCTCTGTGCAGGAGCTTCCTGTAAAAAAGACTGCTGCTCTCTCCTTGTGCAGGGTGACTGGTCTTGTATATGCCTCCTCCTGTAGTTTTCTGCAGGCAGTCTGTCGCTGGCCCTACTTGGCCATTCTTAGAGCTCTGCTGTCTGCACAGGCTATGTACAGCACAGCAATGATGTTAATGCTACTTTAATAAGGTACTGTCTAGGTTTGTAAAGGCATTTGATGCACACAAAGTGAATTTACACCCTTTGGCGATTGAGGAATATATTTAAATTAGATTCTCTGTGCCTGGATTTCGGCTTTAAAGTCAATCAGGGAAAATGTTGCCACTCAACTGATCCCTATAGACTATCCACATACATGCTGACATTATTGACAATTGTGTTGAAATGTGACAGTGTCTTCACAAACATGCACCCTTACCTTTAAATGTCTTTTATCAGTCACCAAATACATCCCAGTGTAGCTCAAGTTGAGAAAGATCAAAAAAGGTAATAATAACCTGCATACAAACAGGCTATTGTTTCCTATGAAAGGACTGCAAGGAAACAATGAGCACCCAGAAACAATTAAACCTTTATTTGTTCTCAGAAGGCAGCCAGCTAGAAAGTACACTCTCTCCTGTATCATTTCCAAGTCTTCATCTGGTCTTCTCTTCCTTGTACACCCCCAGCTGCTCTTTGCCTGTGAGTTAACCTGGCCATAGATGGTGTTTTGTTTTGTTTTTTGTGTTCAGCCAGTGTGCTGAATGAAGTAAAATGTACAGACATCTCCATCCACACAAACGAGGTGGATGGAGGAATCCCCCTACCAGGACATTGTATTCTGATAACGGAACCCTGCACTGTCAGAATACACCAATCAGCAGCTGCAGATGTTGATTGACAGCATTCCAACCTTTCTGCTTGACAAAGTCAATCTAACAATCATTTTCTGTTGAATGGAGATGGCACACAGATTGAAATGTGGCCGGTCCCTGCTAAACCAGACAAATTGTGATGCTCCCTATGGCCAGCTTTATGGTGGCCATAATTGGCTTTTTTTCTTCCATGATCTACCACCTAATACACACTTAGATGAAGATTGTGCTTTTGGGGCTACCTAAAGATGCCATAATAACACATCTTACCACTGAAAGCAGTTAATATCACTCAAGAGTTTTTCCAATCCATAAGATAAATGACTTGGGAAGGAGGTCTTGCAGCTAGATGTTTCTCTGCCCATTGTTCTCAGGTCAATATATGCACATATGTGGCTTATTTTATGACTATAGCAATACTGACAATCCAGCTAATCCAGATCTTACACACCTGTGAGGTACTTAAATGCACACCTGTGCTCTATAAGCCTATGTTTATGTGCATTACAGATTGAATTGGATCTTATATTTGGAATAATATCATACCACAGAATTCAGGTGAATAATTATAAAATATGTTGGTCTTTTTTAGTGCTAAACACTCTGTTATCTGTCCAAGTGGACTTATCTAAGTAATGATTCTCTTTAAAAAATGCGTTATTACAGGCTAAAATGTATGCATAGCCAAAACCTTTTTGTTTGTTTTGGACTTTTAAAGTATACGTAATCAGCTGAATAATGACACAGGAAGTAAGTGTATCTAAATAGGTGCAAATTTACAAACAAAAATGCAAAACAGGTTCAGAATTGCAAAAACATTCATACACTGCAGAATAATTCAAAACAGATTATGAAAGCTGCACAAACATGGACTCTTCACTACAATGTTTCTGCGTCTCAATATGGGTAACATATGGCTGTGTTGTATAGTCTCTATAAGACTCTTTTGCAACAGACAGTCAAGCCTGAGAATTATTACTTCAGTGAAACGGTACAGAACACAAACAGCAACTTGCGATTATTCTCATAGGTTAGGTTAACACTATCATAGCTCATTTAAATGGGCTGTTGTGTCTTGAAATGCAGGTAAAAAGGTCCTTGCATCATTTTAGACATTGCAGTGCAGTGTGGTTCCCAGTGCAGGAGAATTTCCAGGATTAATGGCACCCGCATGCATCTGGTGTGTTTTTCTGTGCAGGAGGTTGCGGCTGTGGGAACAAGTGTGGTCACATACCACAGATGTGAGCCTAGCAATAAACATCATCCTTTGCAGTGAACTCCAGGGAAGTCCTGGTAATGCAGGCAAATAGCTGCAGGGATCTAAGGTCCAAGATCACAGAACCACCCCAATGGGACATTAGCAATTAGGGATGGGCTCTCCACAGCTGCTGAGGGAAGGAAGCTGAGAAATGTATCTTCCCTGGGAGTGTCTCACGGAGTTAAGGGATACAACCTGTATCTGAGCATGGTGAGTAAATGAGCACTGTGCTACAAATTGACCAGGGAAGAGTAAAACCTGTTTGTTTATCCCTTTTGTCCCAATGGGGATATTCTCCTCTACTTCCTGTTCTGTAAACACAACAGGAAGAGAGAAATCTCTACATAATGTGGGGTAATTCCAGGGATTCCAAGAAGGGGAACAAGAACAGGTGTCCCAATTAGAAGAAATCCTTACTTCTTTTTCTAGTGACAACTATAACATTTTTGATTTCCTATCACTTTCCATATTGTGACAATGGTCACCAGGACAAAGAGAGAGGCTTAATCTCCCAGCACAGCAGAAACAGAAAAAACAACTTGTCAGTGTTCCTCCCCTACTCTATCCAAAGTAAACTTACAGTTTTTTGTTTTGTTTTGGCTAGAGTGCAGAGGGATTAGAACACTTGTCAATTTATTGTTGTCTGTGCCCCAGTCAGGGAGGTTCACCCTCTCTATTTGTCCTGTTCACCATTATCATTGAAAATGAAATTAAAAGAAAATCCCAAATTTTTGGTTGTCCCCAGAAAAGTAATAGAGGGGAAATCTTACAGTGGGGACACTAGTTCTGGTGATCTGGGGCTCCCCAATTAGTTCCCTTAATTTGCAGGGATTTCCTCTTACTTCCTGTTTGGCTATGGGACAGGAAGTGAAAGGAAATCTTTGCAATGGGACACAAATGGCGAAAAATCTCTGACTATAGTTATACTTTAATGCAAAGTAATGAAATTATTAATTTTTGCCAATGTCTACTGAATCATCTATAGTTTGTGCTGTGGGTGGCCCTGTTGGCACTACCGAATCAACAGACTTTGATCTGAAAATTGAAGTAATTATGTGAAAAATTCTTAGCTGAACAGTGACTACAGCCATTCAAATACAGTTACTGTTCAGGTATTCCGACAGCCACGGAAGCACCAGCAGGATCCTTATTCTCTGCCTGGCAACCCAAGGGCCACAAAAAAAGAACCAGTATACCTGTCTTCACTATTCACAGGATCCCACAAGCAATAAAGACCCTTCACACTATGCACTGCATCAAACTCATCCCATCTTACTCAGTAATGGAATGTCCAGTCAAGTGAATTGCACTTCGGTTACTTTACTGGATAGTTAACGCTGCATTACAGGGTCCAAATAATGGATAACATCTCCTCAATAATTCTGAGCTAAGTTACACCTAAGCTAAGATTTCACCTCTCTGATCTGAGCAGTCACCGCTCTCTGCTCTGCCCCGCCAGCACTCACTGGAGTACTGGGCTGTGGAGGGGGAGGCTCTCAGCGCTTTCCTGAGAGTCTGAGCCAGGTAGCGCTTCCCTGAGAGTCTGAGCCAGGTGCTGCTCCAGACTCTGGGGTGGATCCTGACTTTAAAGTCAGGATCTTTCCCCAGCCTGGACCGACTGAGTGACGTCAACCTGCTGTCATCTGAAAATGGGTCACAGGAGTGTAGAGCAATCCATGATCCACAGGAGAAGTACAGCCAAAAGGGCTTTGGCTGTACTTCTCCTTGAAGCCCAAGTTGGGCCTGCTTTGTGCCCTGCTTATTGTCATTTGTTGGAGCTCTCTATGGTACTACTATTCCCATATTTCACCCCACAAACCACACTACCCCCAGGACATATACACAGGTGAAAAAAGGGAAAACTAAGAACACGGAAAACTGTTTAAATAACACTTAAGTCCTCTCACTCATTTAGTGTTGGCATTGTAACCTAAAACACATAGACAAGAAAAGGAAGAACTCCCAGCAGTGAAATATTTCACTACGGGGGTTCTTCCTTTTCTTGGCTGGAGACAGGGTAAAGCCCCACCCTAAGTGCTGGTTTACCAGGAATTGCACAAGAACTCATTCCGCATTCCTGTGTGGTTCACTGCAATGCAATGAGGCATCGATGAGATTCAATGCACATAGATGAAGGGGGACATCTGTTCTCCTAACCCTGAGACCAGACAATCTCTTGCTGCCGCCCGGACAACATAGAAATGAGAGGTTTAGCGCTCTCTCATTAGGTTGGGAATAATTTACAGGGGCGGACTGACAACTCATGTGGCCCCCGGACAATAGGGGATCATGGGGCCCGTGTCCTTGCCCAAACTCAAAAATGCAGATGAAAAAGGTACCAGGGGCATCTCATGGGGCCCCCTACTGATTCTGGGCCCATGGGCAGTGCCTGAGTTTCCAAATGGTCAGTCCGCCCCTGATAATGTTATCCATGGTGGTCACTAGAGATGAGCGAATTTCTCAAAAATTCGATTCGGCTGATTCGGCGAATTCCAGTGTGAAATTCGATTCGATGCGAATTTCTTCGCTACGAAGATGACTTATAAAAAGGGTTTCTAGGCTTCAGAGAGCCTTTAAATTAGTGCAGAACACTGTACCTTTAATTTAAATGCCCTTGGAGATGAGGAAAGAGAAGGAGAAGGATGAGAAGAAGGAGAAGGATGAGAAGAAGGAGAAGGAGAAGGATGAGAAGAAGGAGAAGGAGAAGGATGAGAAGAAGGAGAAGAAGGATGAGAAGAAGTAGAAGAATGAGAAGGAGAAGGAGAAGGATGAGAAGAAGGAGAAGGATGAGGAGAAGAAGGATGAGAAGAAGGAGAAGAAGGATGAGAAGAAGGAGAAGGATGAGAAGAAAGAGAAGGATGAGAAGGAGAAGGATGAGAAGAAGGAGAAGGAGAAGGATGAGGAGAAGGAGAAGGATGAGAAGAAGGAGAAGGATGAGAAGAAGGATGAGAAGAAGGAGAAGGATGAGAAGAAGGAGAAGGATGAGAAGAAGGAGAAGGATGAGAAGAAGGATGAGAAGAAGGAGAAGGATGAGAAGAAGGATGAGAAGAAGGAGAAGGATGAGAAGAAGGAGAAGGAGAAGGATGAGAAGAAGGAGAAGGATGAGAAGAAGGAGAAGGAGAAGGATGAGAAGAAGGAGAAGGAGAAGGATGAGAAGAAGGAGAAGGATGAGAAGAAGGATGAGAAGAAGGAGAAGGATGAGAAGAAGGAGAAGGATGAGAAGAAGGAGAAGGATGAGAAGAAGGAGAAGGATGAGAAGGAGAAGGATGAGAAGACGGAGAAGGAGAAGCAGAAGGAGAAGGATGAGAAGAAGGAAAAGGAGAAGGATGAGAAGATGGAGAAGGAGAAGGATGAGAAGATGGAGAAGGAGAAGGATGAGAAGAAGGAGAAGGAGAAGGATGAGAAGAAGGAGAAGGATGAGAAGAAGGAGAAGGATGAGAAGAAGGAGAAGGATGAGAAGAAGGATGAGAAGAAGGAGAAGGATGAGAAGAAGAAGGAGAAGGATGAGAAGAAGGAGAAGGATGAGAAGAAGGAGAAGGATGAGAAGAAGGAGAAGGATGAGAAGAAGGAGAAGGATGAGAAGAAGGAGAAGGATGAGAAGAAGGAGAAGGATGAGGAGAAGGAGAAGGATGAAAAGAAGGAGAAGGATGAGGAGAAGAAGGATGAGAAGAAGGAGAAGGAGAAGGATGAGAAGAAGGAGAAGGATGAGAAGAAAGAGAAGGATGAGAAGGAGAAGGATGAGAAGAAGGAGAAGGAGAAGGATGAGAAGGAGAAGGATGAGAAGAAGGAGAAGGAGAAGGATGAGAAGAAGGAGAAGGAGAAGGATGAGAAGAAGGAGAAGGAGAAGGATGAGAAGAAGGAGAAGGAGAAGGATGAGAAGAAGGAGAAGGATGAGAAGAAGGATGAGAAGAAGGAGAAGGATGAGAAGAAGGAGAAGGAGAAGGATGAGAAGAAGGAGAAGGATGAGAAGAAGGATGAGAAGAAGGAGAAGGATGAGAAGAAGGAGAAGGATGAGAAGAAGGAGAAGGATGAGAAGGAGAAGGAGAAGGATGAGAAGAAGGAGAAGGAGAAGGATGAGAAGAAGGAGAAGGATGAGAAGAAGGATGAGAAGAAGGAGAAGGATGAGAAGAAGGAGAAGGATGAGAAGAAGGAGAAGGATGAGAAGAAGGAGAAGGATGAGAAGAAGGAGAAGGATGAGAAGGAGAAGGATGAGAAGACGGAGAAGGAGAAGGAGAAGCAGAAGGAGAAGGATGAGAAGAAGGAAAAGGAGAAGGATGAGAAGATGGAGAAGGAGAAGGATGAGAAGAAGGAGAAGGAGAAGGATGAGAAGAAGGAGAAGGATGAGAAGAAGGAGAAGGATGAGAAGGAGAAGGATGAGAAGAAGGAGAAGGATGAGAAGAAGAAGGAGAAGGATGAGAAGAAGGAGAAGGATGAGAAGAAGAAGGAGAAGGATGAGAAGAAGGAGAAGGATGAGAAGAAGGAGAAGGATGAGAAGAAGGAGAAGGAGAAGGAGAAGGATGAGAAGAAGGAGAAGGATGAGAAGAAGGAGAAGGAGAAGGATGAGAAGAAGGAGAAGGAGAAGGATGAGAAGAAGGAGAAGGATGAGAAGAAGGAGAAGGATGAGAAGAAGGAGAAGGAGAAGGATGAGAAGAAGGAGAAGGATGAGAAGAAAGAGAAGGATGAGAAGGAGAAGGATGAGAAGAAGGAGAAGGAGAAGGATGAGAAGAAGGAGAAGGAGAAGGATGAGAAGAAGGATGAGAAGGAGAAGGATGAGAAGAAGGATGAGAAGAAGGAGAAGGATGAGAAGAAGGAGAAGGATGAGAAGAAGGAGAAGGATGAGAAGAAGGATGAGAAGAAGGAGAAGGATGAGAAGAAGGAGAAGGAGAAGGATGAGAAGAAGGAGAAGGATGAGAAGAAGGAGAAGGATGAGAAGGAGAAGGAGAAGGATGAGAAGAAGGAGAAGGAGAAGGATGAGAAGAAGGAGAAGGATGAGAAGAAGGAGAAGGATGAGAAGAAGGAGAAGGAGAAGGATGAGAAGAAGGAGAAGGATGAGAAGAAGGAGAAGGATGAGAAGGAGAAGGAGAAGGATGAGAAGAAGGAGAAGGAGAAGGATGAGAAGAAGGAGAAGGATGAGAAGAAGGATGAGAAGAAGGAGAAGGATGAGAAGAAGGAGAAGGATGAGAAGAAGGAGAAGGAGAAGGATGAGAAGAAGGAGAAGGATGAGAAGAAGGAGAAGGATGAGAAGAAGGAGAAGGATGAGAAGAAGGAGAAGGATGAGAAGAAGCAGAAGGATGAGAAGAAGGAGAAGGAGAAGGATGAGAAGAAGGAGAAGGATGAGAAGAAGGAGAAGGATGAGAAGAAGGAGAAGGAGAAGGATGAGAAGAAGGAGAAGGAGAAGGATGAGAAGAAGGAGAAGGATGAGAAGAAGGATGAGAAGAAGGAGAAGGATGAGAAGAAGGAGAAGGATGAGAAGAAGGAGAAGGATGAGAAGGAGAAGGATGAGGAGACGGAGAAGGAGAAGGAGAAGGAGAAGCAGAAGGAGAAGGATGAGAAGAAGGAAAAGGAGAAGGATGAGAAGATGGAGAAGGAGAAGGATGAGAAGATGGAGAAGGAGAAGGATGAGAAGAAGGAGAAGGAGAAGGATGAGAAGAAGGAGAAGGAGAAGGATGAGAAGAAGGAGAAGGAGAAGGATGAGAAGAAGGAGAAGGATGAGAAGAAGGAGAAGGATGAGAAGAAGGAGAAGGATGAGAAGAAGGAGAAGGATGAGAAGAAGAAGGAGAAGGATGAGAAGAAGGAGAAGGATGAGAAGAAGGAGAAGGATGAGAAGAAGGAGAAGGATGAGAAGAAGGAGAAGGATGAGAAGAAGGAGAAGGATGAGGAGAAGGAGAAGGATGAGAAGAAGGAGAAGGATGAGAAGAAGGAGAAGGAGAAGGATGAGAAGAAGGAGAAGGAGAAGGATGAGGAGAAGGAGAAGGATGAGAAGAAGGAGAAGGATGAGAAGAAGGAGAAGGAGAAGGATGAGAAGAAGGAGAAGGATGAGAAGAAGGAGAAGGAGAAGGATGAGAAGATGGAGAAGGAGAAGGATGAGAAGAAGGAGAAGGAGAAGGATGAGAAGAAGGAGAAGGATGAGAAGAAGGAGAAGGATGAGAAGAAGGAGAAGGATGAGGAGAAGGAGAAGGATGAGGAGAAGGAGAAGGATGAGAAGAAGGAGAAGGATGAGAAGAAGGAGAAGGATGAGAAGAAGGAGAAGGATGAGAAGAAGGAGAATGAGAAGGAGAAGCAGAAGGAGAAGGATGAGAAGAAGGAAAAGGAGAAGGATGAGAAGAAGGAAAAGGAGAAGGATGAGAAGATGGAGAAGGAGAAGGATGAGAAGATGGAGAAGGAGAAGGATGAGAAGAAGGAGAAGGAGAAGGATGAGAAGAAGGAGAAGGAGAAGGATGAGAAGATGGAGAAGGAGAAGGATGAGAAGATGGAGAAGGAGAAGGATGAGAAGATGGAGAAGGAGAAGGATGAGAAGAAGGAGAAGGAGAAGGATGAGAAGAAGGAGAAGGAGAAGGATGAGAAGAAGGAGAAGGAGAAGGATGAGAAGAAGGAGAAGGATGAGAAGAAGGATGAGAAGAAGGAGAAGGATGAGAAGAAGGAGAAGGATGAGAAGAAGGATGAGAAGAAGGATGAGAAGAAGGAGAAGGATGAGAAGAAGGACAGTTCTGTGACAGTTTCTGTCTATTTCTGACAGTTCTGGGACATTCACTCCATACAGCTGTTTCAACCGCTGTATGGAGGGAATGTCATGGAACTGTCAGAAATAGACTATTTCTGACAGTTCTGGGACTGTCCTTCCATGCAGCGGTTGAAACATTGTATGTATTTGTTTCCATAAATGGATCCATTTATGGAAACAAATACATACAATGTTTCAACCGCTGTATGGAAGGACAGTCCCAGAACTGTCATTAATAGTCTATTTCTGACAGTTCCATGACATTCCCTCCATACAGCGGTTGAAACAGCTGTATGGAGTGATTGTCCCAGAACTGTCAGAAATAGTCTATTTCTGACAGTTCTGGGACATTCACTCCATACAGCTGTTTCAACCGCTGTATGGAGGGAATGTCATGGAACTGTCAGAAATAGACTATTAATGACAGTTCTGGGACTGTCCTTCCATACAGCGGTTGAAACATTGTATGTATTTGTTTCCATAAATGGATCCATTTATGGAAACAAATACATAC
Organism: Staurois parvus; assembly: GCF_062004578.1. NCBI lineage: Eukaryota > Metazoa > Chordata > Amphibia > Anura > Ranidae > Staurois > Staurois parvus. The sequence goes on from NW_028318095.1 coordinate 22,811,338, forward strand.
AATGTTTCAACCGCTGTATGGAAGGACAGTCCCAGAACTGTCATTAATAGTCTATTTCTGACAGTTCTATGACATTCCCTCCATACAGCGGTTGAAACAGCTGTATGGAGTGAATGTCCCAGAACTGTCAGAAATAGACTATTTATGACAGTTCTGGGACTGTCCTTCCATACAGCGGTTGAAACATTGTATCTATTTTTTTCCATAAATGACATTCTGCAAATACACTTAGAGGAGCGCTGCAGATACACTTTTTGCCGGCTTGGAATTAATCTTATTTTCATCCTACTTCTTCTTCTTCATCCTCATAAGAAGAAAAAGAAGAAGTAGGATGAAAATAAGAATAATTCCAAGCCGGCAAAAAGTGTATCTGCAGCGCTCCTCTAAGTGTATCTGCAGAATGTCATTTATGGAAAAAAATAGATACAATGTTTCAACCGCTGTATGGAGTGAATGTCCCAGAACTGTCATAAATAGTCTATTTCTGACAGTTCTGGGACATTCACTCCATACAGCTGTTTCAACCGCTGTATGGAGGGAATGTCATAGAACTGTCAGAAATAGACTATTAATGACAGTTCTGGGACTGTCCTTCCATACAGCGGTTGAAACATTGTATCTATTTGTTTCCATAAATGGATCCATTTATGGAAACAAATAGATACAATGTTTCAACCGCTGTATGGAAGGACAGTCCCAGAACTGTCATTAATAGTCTATTTCTGACAGTTCTATGACATTCCCTCCATACAGCGGTTGAAACAGCTGTATGGAGTGAATGTCCCAGAACTGTCAGAAATAGACTATTTATGACAGTTCTGGGACTGTCCTTCCATACAGCGGTTGAAACATTGTATGTATTTGTTTCCATAAATGGATCCATTTATGGAAACAAATACATACAATGTTTCAACCGCTGTATGGAAGGACAGTCCCAGAACTGTCATTAATAGTCTATTTCTGACAGTTCCATGACATTCCCTCCATACAGCGGTTGAAACAGCTGTATGGAGTGATTGTCCCAGAACTGTCAGAAATAGTCTATTTCTGACAGTTCTGGGACATTCACTCCATACAGCTGTTTCAACCGCTGTATGGAGGGAATGTCATGGAACTGTCAGAAATAGACTATTAATGACAGTTCTGGGACTGTCCTTCCATACAGCGGTTGAAACATTGTATCTATTTTTTTCCATAAATGACATTCTGCAAATACACTTAGAGGAGCGCTGCAGATACACTTTTTGCCGGCTTGGAATTAATCTTATTTTCATCCTACTTCTTCTTCTTCATCCTCATCCTCATAAGAAGAAAAAGAAGAAGTAGGATGAAAATAAGAATAATTCCAAGCCGGCAAAAGTGTATCTGCAGCGCTCCTCTAAGTGTATCTGCAGAATGTCATTTATGGAAAAAAATAGATACAATGTTTCAACCGCTGTATGGAGTGAATGTCCCAGAACTGTCATAAATAGTCTATTTCTGACAGTTCTGGGACATTCACTCCATACAGCTGTTTCAACCGCTGTATGGAGGGAATGTCATAGAACTGTCAGAAATAGACTATTAATGACAGTTCTGGGACTGTCCTTCCATACAGCGGTTGAAACATTGTATCTATTTGTTTCCATAAATGGATCCATTTATGGAAACAAATAGATACAATGTTTCAACCGCTGTATGGAAGGACAGTCCCAGAACTGTCATTAATAGTCTATTTCTGACAGTTCTATGACATTCCCTCCATACAGCGGTTGAAACAGCTGTATGGAGTGAATGTCCCAGAACTGTCAGAAATAGACTATTTATGACAGTTCTGGGACATTCCCTCCATACAGCGGTTTCCGGCAAAAAGTGTATGTGCAGAGTTCCTCTATTCTGCAGATACACTTAGAGGAGCTCTGCAGATACACTTAGAGGAGCTCTGCACATACACTTTTTGCCGGCTTGGAATTATTCTTATTTTCATCCTACTTCTTCTTCTTCTTCTTCTTCATCCTCATCCTCTTCTTCTTCTTCTGAGGATGAGGATGAGGATGAAGAAGAAGAAGAAGAAGAAGAAGTAGGATGAAAATAAGATTAATTCCAAGCCGGCAAAAAGTGTATGTGCAGAGCTCCTCTAAGTGTATCTGCAGAGCTCCTCTAAGTGTATCTGCAGAATAGAGGAACTCTGCACATACACTTTTTGCCGGCTTGCAATTATTCTTATTTTCATCCTACTTCTTCTTCTTCTTCTTCTTCTTCTTCTTCTTCTTCATCCTCTTCTTCTTCTTCTGAGGATGAGGATAAAGAAGAAGAAGTAGGATGAAAATAAGATTAATTCCAAACAGGCAAAAAGTGTATGTGCAGAATAGAGGAACTCTGCACATACACTTTTTGCCGGCTTGGAATTATTCTTATTTTCATCCTACTGCTTCTTCTTCTTCTTCATCCTCATCCTCATCCTCAGAAGAAGAGGATGAGGATGAAGAAGAAGAAGAAGAAGAAGAAGAAGTAGGATGAAAAGAAGAATAATTCCAAGCCGGCAAAAAGTGTATGTGCAGAGTTCCTCTATTTCTGACAGTTCTCTCACAGCTTCTTCACATGTACAGTGGTTGAAACATCTGTATCCTAAATGTAAACTAATAGATACAATGTTTCAACCGCTAAACATGTGTTCCTTCTGTCAGAGAACTGTCAGAAATAGCGGAGCTCACTGCAGGGACACTTTTGCCGGCTGATCGGGAAATGTTCGATTCGCGCACCCGAAGTAGGCAAAATTTCGGTTTCGCCGCGAATCGAATATTTCCTGAAATTCGACTCGAATTCCGGTTCGCCTGGTTCGATTCGCTCATCTCTAGTGGTCACCTTCCGAAATGACTGTCAATTTTTTCTGGTGATCATTGTGACATTCAAGCAATTTTTAACCTCTAAGAAGACTTCCAGGGGTGAGCTATAGTTTGTTCAGTGGCACTAAAAGTAAAGCCAATTCATTTTGCAGCTTTTCAATGTGTGTCTTGAATTGATTTATATAAAGGGGCTCAATTAGATTTGAGCCCGGGTTCACACCGGATCTGATTTTGAAATCATGCAACTTCAGTTGAAGTTGCACAATTTCAAAGTCGCTTGTCAATGCGACTTCAGGTGCGACTTGGAAGATATCTTTGCTACTTCATGTACAGATGTCTATGCAAGTCGCACCTGAAATTGCAAATAATAGTGCATAGGAATAGTGCTATAAAATCCGTCACACCGATTTGAATGGTTCCATTGTGGACAATAGGGTGCGATTTGTCATGCGATTTGAAACTGTCAAATTGCATGACAAGTCGCACAGGTGTGAACCCAGGCTTAGCAAGCACACTCTGATCCAAAATCTTTCTACCTTATGGCAAGTCCACGAGGTATAATTTTGATAGAAGCTATTATTTAGAAAGAACATTACTTTCTAAAGGATGTTAGTGTATTAAAAGCTATATATGTAAGATTTTAGTGATTGGGTTTACATATACGTTTTCTCTTGTTTATAAATGCATTTTGTACGTATATAAAGATGTTCGTATGTGTCATGGAGGGATTCTGAGAAAACATTATCCTGCATAAAGTATGTCTATACATGTTTGTGTGTATGTATGTATATACAGTCAGGTCCATAAATATTGGGACATTGACATAATTCTAAAATTTTTGGCTCTATACACCACCACAATGGATTTGAAATGAAACAAACAAGATGTGCTTTACCTGCAGACTGTCAGCTTTAATTTGAGGGTATTTACATCCAAATCAGGTGAACGGTGTAGGAATTACAACAGTTTGCATATGTGCCTCCCATTTGTTAAGGGACCAAAAGTAATGGGACATAATAATAATCATAAATCAAACTTTCACTTTTTAATACTTGGTTGCAAATCCTTTGCAGTCAATTACAGCCTGAAGTCTGGAACGCATAGACATCACCAGACGCTGGGTTTCATCCCATGCTCTGCCAGGCCTCTACTGCAACTGTCTTCAGTTCCTGCTTGTTCTTGGGGCATTTTCCATTCAGTTTTGTCTTCAGCAAGGGAAATCCATGCTCAATCGGATTCAGGTCAGGTGATTGACTTGGCCATTGCATAACATTCCACTTCTTTCCCTTAAAAAACTCTTTGGTTGCTTTTGCAGTATGCTTTGGGTCATTGTCCATCTGCACTGTGAAGCGGCGTCCAATGAGTTGTGAAGCATTTGGCTGAATATGAGCAGATAATATTGCCCGAAACACTTCAGAATTCCTCCTGCTGCTTTTGTCAGCAGTCACATCATCAATAAATACAAAAGAACCAGTTCCATTGGCAGCCATACATGCCCACGCCATGACACTACCACCACCATGCTTCACTGATGAGGTGGTATACTTAGGATCATGAGCAGTTCCTTTTCTTCTCCATACTCTTCTCTTCCCATCACTCTGGTACAAGTTGATCTTGGTCTCATCTGTCCATAGGATGTTGTTCCAGAACTGTGAAGGCTTTTTTAGATGTCGTTTGGCAAACTCTAATCTGGCCTTCCTGTTTTTGAGGCTCACCAATGGTTTACATCTTGTGGTGAACCCTCTGTATTCACTCTGGTGAAGTCTTCTCTTGATTGTTGACTTTGACACACATACACCTACCTCCTGGAGAGTGTTCTTGATCTGACCAACTGTTGTGAAGGGTGTTTTCTTCACCAGGGAAAGAATTCTTCGGTCATCCACCACAGTTGTTTTCCGTGGTCTTCTGGGTCTTTTGGTGTTGCTGAGCTCACAGGTGCGTTCCTTCTTTTTAAGAATGTTCCAAACAGTTGTTTTGGCCACGCCTAATGTTTTTGCTATCTCTCTGATGGGTTTGTTTTGTTTTTTTCAGCCTAATGATGGCTTGCTTCACTGATAGTGACAGCTCTTTGGATCTCATCTTGAGTTTTGACAGCAACAGATTCCAAATGCAAATATCACACTTGAAATGAACTCTGGACCTTTTACCTGCTCATTGTAATTGGGATAATGAGAGAATAACACACACATGGCCATGGAACAGCTGAGAAGCCAATTGTCCCATTACTTTTGGGACCTTAACAAGTGGGAGGCACATATACAAACTGTTGTAATTCCTACACCGCTCACCTGATTTGGATGTATATACCCTCAAATTAAAGCTGACAGTCTGCAGTTAAAGCACATCTTGTGTGTTTCATTTCAAATCCATTGTGGTGGTGTATAGAGCCAAAAATGTTAGAATTGTGTCGATGTCCCAATATTTATGGACCTGACTGTACATACTGTATACTTCAGTTGTTGAGAAACACTTTGTCTGTTTGCTACAACAAAACTCTCACATTAGACTTGATTGCTAAGATTTGTTCTCATGTGCTATAAAACCCAGTGAATAAAACATAAATGGTTTCCAGGAGAATTAATTGGCACTGCATCCCACTTACAAACTTCAATGCCATTAACAACATGTTATATTGCAGGATTATGGCTAAGCAAAGAGATTGTGTCCTGAAATGCAGAATCAACATGAGGGACAAAAACTCTATTAAGATCAGATTAAGAATAAAGCAAAAAGCAATTGCTTGTACATATATTGATTGCAAACAAAACCGAGAAGGTCTCCACTCCAGTTAAATGGCAATGCACAGGGCAGAATGCTTTTACAAGGGCCTTTTTGTCAATGTTCAGTGATTGTCAATGTGCATCTGCAGTATTAACGGGAGTGGAAATTTCATTCTAAATATAAGTTTTCACAATGCAAAATGATCCTAAAGAGAAAAAAACATAGGAAAGGTAAGATTAACAATGCAAGAAACCTTGCTGAGAAAACTGCTTATAAACTCTTTCATTTGAAAATTCCAGCAGCCTAGCTGTAATTCTCATTTAAAAGCTTGATCAAATAACAAAATAAGCAAAGGGGTCCCAGCACCTACCTGGCCGACGTCTAGTATAAATGGGGCTAGGAGGACCTTAATGCAATGGCACAGTCAGCCAATAAGTCTGTTGTTTTTTTAAAAAAAAAAAACAAGCTCCCTTGCAGTTACAGGAATGAGAAAACCATTTAACACTGACAGGGGTGCTTACAATGTTTGTTTGTTTTTTTTATGTATAGAAAAAATTTATCCCAAAAGAAAAAAAAAAAACCTGTTTGCTGTAACTGCTTATAAAGCATTAGCTGGAGTTTGGATTCAATTTGTTAGTTTATTTAAATCTGCTAGTACGACTAACACTCCCTTCCCCCACATATTGACAATGCTGCAGTCCAAGTGTGCCCCATGTGCTCCTTCATCCAGAGTGGAGGCACTCTAAAAGAGGGAATGTGTTACTGACTAGATCACCAGGTGAAAACAGAGGGAAATCCTAAAAAAAGAGAAAAGGAATGCAGCTGCCACATCTAATGATTGGTAAGCTGCAATATTTTACATTTTTTATTTTGGGTTTAAAGTGGTTATAAAGGCTCAAGGTTTTTTACCTTCATGCATTCTATGCATGAAGATAAAAAACCTGCTGTGTGCAGCAGTGCCCCCAGCCCTCTTAATAATTACTTGAGCCTTATCGCGATCGGCTGTCTTTGGTGTCTGCCACCTCATTGGCTGAGACAGCAAGTGGGAGCCATTGTCTCTCATTGCTATCAATCACAGCCAGTCAGCCAATGAGGAGAGAGAGGGGGTGGGGCCAAGCCGCTGCTCCATGTGTGAATGGACACATGGAGCAGCGGGTGCCCCCATAGCAAGCTGCTTGCTGTGGGGGCACCCAACAGGAGGGAGGGGCCAGGGGAGCCTGCGGGGGACCTGAGAAGTGGAGGATCCAGGCAGCAGGTAAGTATAACATGTTTGTTATTTAGCAACAAAAAAAACCTTTTTTAGAGTGGCTTTCATACCACCTTAATCTTATTGAATAACAAAAAAATGGTTCATTTAGGCTTTAATATTTATATTCGTTCTCACACACTCTGATAAGCATTCTGTCTCTAAGTAATTGACCATAGCCAAAGATGTGTACCTGCCAAAAAGAATTTCCCTTAAAAAGATTTTAGCTGCAAGGCAACAGAAAAAAATATTTTGTATGTATAACTGTAAAATGAATATAATACAAAACATGAATTAATTTTCATACAGTATTACCGTACTAATGTAATGATTGCTGTATACAACTACAACTTATATGCAGGCAGGTAGTAGAGCAGGTCCATTTTAAGGTGTCTCCACCCCCTGGGAGAAGGTTGGGAATTTAGGCAGGACTGGAGAGGGAGGTGCAGAAGACTGGAGAGAAGGGAGAGGAAGCAACATCTAGCTAACATCCACCATAGCCCCGAGATACAGGTATTAGAGCTCCAGCAGTACAGTGCAGGTCCAGAGGAAAACTTCGGGACTTGTTTTATTCCTCCCCTCCTAAGCCCAGGTAGAGAAGAATAGCAGGGCTAAAGGGAGTAAGTGCCTTTTTGCAGTGGATATGAACAGCCTCCGACAGAACCTATGACTAAATGTTCCTTATATATTGCCATGGAACTGTGTTTGGGTCTGCGGCCCAAGAAGAGCCTTATTATTAACTGCGTTTTTCCAGTAAAAGAACCTAAACCACATCCAGCCTCAGTAAACTACATCCAGCCTCAGTGTGCCTCGTTTGGTCACAATGCTGCTATGGAAAGAGTGGGAGAGTTCTACTGATGTCCCCTGGCTGATGGGCCTGAGAAAACTGAGGCCAGCATCTGGAATCCCTTGTAGTGAGGGGGCAAATCTGTGCAGCCAGATGGGGGACAGGGGGTCGGTGTTTGCCCACCAGCCATACATTGGAGAGTTGTTGGGCAAAGAGTCTGTGAGGAGGTGCAGTGTGCTGTGGGCAGTAAATACACAGAGTTCAGTTGAAGTAAAAGATGTATTGAACAGAATGCTAACATTACAAACACCCTGGCAGGAGAGCACCCCTAGGGAATAACTCACAGTTCAATCCAGTCAGAGTTGGCTGAGGAGAGGTGCCAACAGCATCTGTTTCAGAGGGTGAAATGCAGCCTGGCCAGTCTGGTCCCTAGATAGAAGGCTCCTTTCCAGGATTGCAAGCCCCTAGCCTGTCCCTCCTCATCAGGAACCTCCCTACACTAGCCACTCCTAAAATGCGCACCAAAACTCGACGCAGGGGCTTAAATAGACCCTACTGACCCAAGATGGCCACTAAGGGTCACAAGGCCACTGCGTAGCCATCCAGGGTGCTGCTGCAATTGACCCAATAAAGCATAGAGAAACCAGGTTTCCCTAGGACTTCCTCTCCAGGCTGTGGTGCCACCTACAGTAGAGAAAACAGACTGCACCTGTCTACAAGTCACATTGCCTGGAAGGTCAGTGTTCGTTGGGAGTTAGCATGGCTGCTCGCTATGGCCATTCATGAGGCAGGCAGCCAGCCACCCGCCAACATATATAGCAAAATGTGGGGTCAAAAGTCCATATATGTGTCATAACATTAAGGTGATTCTAAAGTCACAAGGTTTTTGTTACTACAAAGTAAAAACAAAAGAAGGCGCAACAGCCTTGCGCATTACCTCAGTCGTACAACATGTCTATTAAAAGGATAAAACAGATGTATACTCACAAATGCCAAAAAATTACAAGCATATCACATCCAATGCTGGCCAATGAGTACCAGAGTGCTGTGCGAGTCCCAGATGAAGGAAGACACTAGAAGGAATGACTGACGCGTTTCGAAGGCTCCATTCACATCTATGTGTTTCCGAACGCACAGCAAACTGCACAGAAAATGCATGCTTTTCCATGCATTTCAGAAATATGCTGCAAAAATGTTTTGTGTTGTCATTATATGTTAAAGGACCCCAAGTGCGGCAAATGCACCAAAAAACTTCAGTAACACACCATGCGCAGCTCCAAAAAAAGTTCTGGAGCTCTTCTGGGGCTATTGTTGCATTTATAGCAGCCTGTTCAAGTGGATGGACTGCCCTATGTGTGACAAGTGAAATTGCTCCAAAACACCCAATACAAACGCATGCGGGAACGTGAATCTTCACTACATGGAGATGGGAATGGGGCCTGAAAAATGTGTCTCCATCCACTCCTTCCTATGTATTTGTATAAAGCTGGCCATACATTATGCAATCTGATTGTACAATCTCTGTACAATTTCTTTTAGAACTATGGAATAGAAGGACACACCTGAACAATCTATTCAATTGGTATCAAATCAGACAGACTCTTGCGCTACATAGCTGTTGGGAGGAAGGTAGTACTGTAATGAGGGAGGTGTGGTTCAGAGTGATGAGCACACCCTGTCACAACCTCTTCTGTGATACAACAAAGAAGTGAAGGCTTCTGGGAAGTGGTCTACAGGAAGTGAATACTGAGTTTACAGGAAATGATGAAATCTGAAAATGTGTTCAAAATCTCACAGAAAATGACAAAGAAATTAAACGTCTTGTGGAGGAGGTAGGTGAAAGAAAAGCACATTGGGATGGCTGGGCGAGAAATGGAAAACACTTCTATTTAATATGAAAAGTGAAATTCTGCCTGAAAAGGTGAATTTATCCTTTAATCCTTGTTCCCCTTAATGCTGTCATTACTTGAGTTACCTGCTGGTGGCACTATTGTTCTCAGAGTCAAAAGGCGCAGTTCCAGTGGCCACCATTGAGTGGCTCCCGGCAGCCAGGCTTTTCAAGTAATTAGTTTGCACCTGGCATGGGCTGCTGGGAGGTAATTAATCCTGCCCATAACTGAGGTTCATGGCTTCAGTGTTTTCCTGCAAGCACTGTCCCTGCCTGAGCCTGATCCTTGTTCCTGTACCTGACCTTGAGACCTGTTCCTGTTACCTGCTCCATGTACCCTGCATCTAGCTCACCCAGTACCTTGCTCTCTGCTCCTCTTGTTTCCTGTCTTAGTCCTGACCTTGCCCAGCTTATGTGTGCTCCCGACATTTGTATATAGTTAGGTTATCATTTGGGTTGCTGCATTTCACATCTATTTTTTCACTTCACATTGTTTATGGTTTATTGGTGTTGGAAGGGTGATGTTTATGTTAATAGACTTCATTTAACCTTACTTAGCCTGGTTCCTGATTTCTTAAAGTGAATCTAAAGGCTTAATTTTAAAAAAATTAAAATAACAAACATGTCTATACTTACCTGCTGTGTGTAATGGTTTTGCACAGAGCAGCCCGGATCCTCCTCCTCTCGGGTCCCCTGCTGGCGCTACTGGCCCCTCCCTCCCATTGGGTGCCCCCACAGCAAGCAGCTTACTATGGGGGTACCAGCTTCTCCATGTGTCCGTTCACACACGAAGCCACAGCTCAGCCCCTCCCCCTCTCTCTCCTCATTGGCTCACTAGCAGTGATTGACAGCAGTGGGAGCCAATGGCTCCCACTTCTGTCTCAGCCAAGAGGGAGTCTTAAGATAGACAAGACTCCAGTGCACATTGCTGGATCGAGAGCCAGCTTAGGCGAGTATTAGGGGGGGCTGGGGGGGATGCTGCACATAGGTTTTTTTACCTTCCTGCACAGAATGCATGAAGGTAAAAAACCTTGAGCCTTTACAACCACTTTAAAGTACAGCCCAGTGATCTGGTCATTCTTGCTGGATACCTGCTTTTGGTATCCCTGATGTGCCCAGTACTGGGACTGCTACATCACCTCCTGTTAGCAGATTGTGCCAATGCATACTGTATTTCTGAGTGCTGATTGAACTACAACTGCCAGAGAGCTGGGGAACCAGATATATATAGGAGAGCAGATATATTCTACAGCAAGAAACTGGTTTGCTCTCTGGGTGCAGGATTCAAAGCTAAACACAGAGGGACTGCTATTCTCCTCCAGAGACAGATAGCTGGCTACTACTGTGGGACTCTGCATACCAGTTCAGCACAGCGGTGATGCCGATTGCCCAACATGATCACATCAGCTCCTCTGCATCGGAACTGTCACCATCCACTCTTCAGCCAGTCATCTCTGCTTGCCACGCTGACAGGCTGTCAGGTGGTAACTCTGCGCTTCTCTGTGTATAGCCAAGAGCCTGTGCAAAAACCCTGCTCTGAGGATTGGTGAGCAGGCGGATGCCCAACCTCTTTCTGAAAACACTGTTCTACGGACACAGCTGATCACATGATGTGGTAAAAGGCCAATCACAGCGGCCTTTTACCACATGATCAGCTGTGTCCAATGACACAGCAGATCACTGGGTAAATGCAGTTGCCGGTTATTGGCTGAACTTTTCTCATGCTGTCATAGCTGTCACAGCGTGAGGAAAGTACTGCCAATAACTGGCAATTGTCAGAGGACAGATCGGCACCAATGATCAGTGCCCTGATGATCAGTGCCCAGCAGTGCCACCCCCCAGTGCCGCCTAACTGTGTCCAGAAGTGCCACCCACATGTACCCAGAAGTGCCACCCACCAGTGCCCAGCAGTGCCGCCTATCAGTGCTGCCTATCAGTTCCCATCAGTGCTGTCCATCCGTCCCACCTCATCAGTGCCCATCAGTGCTGTCTATCAGTGCAGCCTCATCAACGCACATCAGTGAAGGAGAAAAATTTTATAATAGAAACAAAGAAACTTTTTTTTTTTTTTCAAATTTTTTGCTCTTTTTTTGTTTATTTACGGTGAGTAAATACCACCAAAAGAAAGCTCTTTTTGTGTGAAAAAAAAAGATAAAAATGTCATATGGGTACAGTGTTGCATGACCACACAATTGTCATTCAAAGTGCGACAGTGCTGAAAGCTGAAAATTGGCCTGGGCAGGAAGGGGGTATCAGTTCCCGGTAGGCAAGTGGTTAAAAAGATTATTCTTCAATCCAAATCAAATGTACACCAAATGAACTAAAAAATAAATTCACAAGCCAATATTTAACCTACTAAGCACATTCAAAATTATATCTATCTATTAACATGATGGATAATTACCATTCCTAGAATACAATTAGAACATCTGATAACTCGACATTTCCAAGGTAAGGAACACCTTAGTGCATCACATCGAATATTAAATATATCTCAAAGTAAAAAAAGGTTTAAAGCTTAGGGAGTCCCTTAAGCCAGGGGAATGATTTGCTGCTAATTGATGTATCCACCAGGCTTCTTTCTGAAGAATACAACGATCCCAATCAACTTTTCTAGGGTCCAAATGGACCCTTTCGGGGACAAAAAAAAAAGCGGACACATTGTGTATTCTTGTGATGATACCATGCCTTTCTATAGGGGACGAAATATCCCCTGATTATATGGTTGACACATGGTTATAAATAATTTTCCAGAATTTCTGCTTTGTTTTGCTTATGTAAAAACTGCCACAAATGCAGACCATCATATATATGATGCCGGAAGTCTGGCAGTTCACAGTGTCTCGCTTCATGTTTCTCCCCATATGGTAGAACATGTCTCCTTCCTTGTGCAATGTATTGACAGTAAGCATATCTGTCACAAATGTATGTCCCCTTGTGGCCTTGTGGCAACATGGATTGGTAGTACCTGTTCTGTTAAAATGGCTATGTACCAATACATCCCTAAATGATCTATTACGACATTATATAATCTCCGCCTTATTCCTAACATGTAGATAGAGCAGGATCAGCCTTCAGGAGGTACCAATATTTGTTAATAATGTGATAAATTTGATGTTGCTGTCTATTGTAGAGCATGGTTAATTTTGAGGTAACCTCCGTATTTTGCTTGGGGCGTGATGTTTGAAAAATGTATTCCATATGTGATTGTTGATTGGCTTGCTGATATGCCTTTTTAGAATACACCCGTGCCAGCAACCTTTCCCTTAATGCATCAGCCTCTCGCTTAAAATCTTCCCGATTAGAAGAGTTACGTTTAAGGCGTAAGTACTGGCTATAAGGTATGGACTTGAATAAATTGTACGGATGGCCACTATTAGCTCTTAAAATTGTATTTTCAGCCTTTTGATAAAGTGTAGAGCCTAAAGTGCGATCCTCCCATACAAAAATTTCCATATCTAAGATTGAAATTTGTTTTTGATCACATGTCATTGTCTCCAAAAGTTCCCATCCCAGAGGATAAGTATATCATTGATGTACATGTCCCAAGACAAAATGTGGCTCAAGTACATTGAGAGAGACTCATCCCGAAAGATTTGACATTCCCACCCCTCAGGTACAGATTGATGTAGGATGGGGCACAATATGTTCCTATCATTATGCCATGTACCTGCAGGAAGTAGGAACCATCAAAATTAAAATTGTTTCTGATCCCTGCTTCTTTCCTGTAGGAACATGTTAACTATGCTGAGACCTTTGTGGTGTGGTATACTACTGTATAATGTCTCAACATCCAAGGCTACTAGCCAAATGTTGCCAAGAACCTGCATGTCTTCAATTGTCTGTAATAAATGTATAATGTAGGAAGTTAACATGTGGTCTTAGGTGCATATCTACTAAAATAATGGCATTTTTTTGTAAGCCCACCACAGCCAGATATTATAGGTCTGGAGGCTTTGTTAAATTCTTATGTACCTTAGGGAGGGCATAAAAAGTAGGTAGGCATGGCCATTCAATGTTCAAACATTCCCAAGTTCTTTTGGGGATTACATTCTTTTGTAAGGTAATTAGCTGAATTTAGAATGTGATCCCTTGTCCATTTTGTATATTTTAAGCATATATAGTATATTGCATTTATAAACGTAATGTTTTCTTTTTTTCCACTTTATCTTTTTCCTTTTTTCTCCACCCTTTTTCTTTTGTTTGCCTCTGTTTTATCTTTATATAGGATTGGTATTTTTTCTGCCCATATACAGTATCATATATATCTAAACCTGCTGAATTAATTGGTCCTCCCCCAAAATAGGTGCCTGTGGCTCTCCATCATTGCGACTTTGATTGTCGTGAATTTTGAACAAAACAGGTATTGACCTTTTGGTATATATAGATGTATCATCCTAAAATATAATATTGTATCTTGTTTTTGTTTTTTCTGTTTATTATGGCTCTGCTTATGATTCTAGAGATATATATACCAGACCTCCCTGAGGAATCAGGCTTTAACCTGCAAAACGCATCGAAGTTATATACATTACATTCTCCTTATTTACTTTTTATGCTCCCTCTTGTATTGAACTGTATTGTTGCTGTATTGTCTCCCGTTATATTGTAAAGCGCTGAGCAAACTGTTGGCGCTATATAAATCCTGTATAATAATAATAATAATGCAATCTTGGAGCTATACATCAAGCCTGATGCTCTTATTGTTACAACATGTAATGGTATATGTTTTTAGAAAGCATGTTTATGTTAAGTTTTTGTACTACAAAAGACTCATGTCTTTTAATATTGTATCATAAAGTTATGATTTTTATACTTGTATGATTTGTGGTTGGTATAAAAAAAAAAAAAAAAAGTCCCATTAGCGTTTCTAGTTAAGAGTTTTTGCATTATTATTTCATTTCACTGTTGAAATATGTCTGAACCCAGAGTGTCAGAAGGCTTGCAAGGTTAGGGCAGCCATGGGGGACAAGCATTATCAGACAGCTATTGTATGGGTAGCGGCAGGGGCGGACTGACCATTTGGAAACTCAGGCACTGCCAGAGGGCCCGGGGTCAGTAGGGGGCCCCATGAGATGCCCCCAGTACCTTTTTTCATAGGCTTTTTTGAGTTTGGGCAAGGACACAGGGGCCCCATGATCCCCATGATCCCCTATTGTCCGGGGGCCCCATGAGTTGTCAGTTCGCCCCTGGGTAGCGGTACATAGGGTAAAAAAATGGAGCCTTTAGAACCACTTTAAGAGGATTTTTTTCACTTATGTTGTTTATTGCACCAGATCTAATCATCACATACAGCAAAATATTTCCTGTTTCATCAGGCAGGTAATAGGAGAAATGCTTTCTCAAGGGTATCTGTAGTTCCAGGCTAATCTTCACCTCTCCTGTTGTCTCATAAGCTTTAGCAAATGTAATTATATATTGCATGAAACAGGAAGTTCCAAATCCCAAAGCACAGAGGATCTGAGGATTCTTTGCAAAGAAATTTCTAGAAATTTCTTTGTTTCTATGTGAACTCAAAACATGTACAATAACAAGAAAATTACCTCAGATATAGAGGCCACAAGCAGAACTTATAAAAATAACACAGAGGTGATGGTCCAGGATGGCACCAAAATGAAAATGTAGGGTTATCTTAGTGGAAAAGTATAATTCTAATGTGCATGTATTGTGAGTTAATTTTGCAGTGTTTACCTGTGACTATACATTTTTAAAATCTTGTTATTTGTTATTCCATAGAAAAGAGAAGACAGCAGCACACAAATGACAGAAACTTCTTCGGTGTGCAGCTGTCTCGTCTTTTTCTTTGGAGTGGGTTTGGAGCATGGACAGCTCCCATTCAGCCAGTTCCAGGTGACAGCAGGAGCATTGCACCTAGTAAGTAGAGGATATTTTCCTGACACATCTAACCTTGTTTTCCTTAGTTTTTCTTTGTTTCTTTTCTTCTTAAATATAGAGAATTGTACATTAACTGCTTCCTGTCCTCCCTATAACAGAAGTACTGCTACAGGGCGGCATGGGTGTGCAAAATCACAAATATATACATGATTTTGCATTTCCGGGTAGGCCGTTCATGGCCATAGCTGTCAATCAGCAGTGATTATACTCGCTGGCGCCCGGGGATTGCAGAGCATCTCTGACGGGGGGGAAAGAACTGTTAGTAAACAACAGTTCTCCTCCCTGTCAGCTCGTGACACTGCTTTGTATGGCTGTGCACAGCACAGCCATGAAAAGCAGTGTGATTACAGTGAAGCACTAACATCATAGCCCCTAGCAAAACAGCACACCATTAACCCTTTGATCGCCCCACATGTTAACCCCTTCCTGCCCAGTGCCATTAGTACAGTGTCAGTGCTTTTTATTAGCATTGATCACTGTATTGGTGTCACTGGGGATGTCAGTGACACCAAGTCAGTTCCCCCCAGTGTCAAAATACCCGCCGCAGTCCCGCTATAAGTCTCTGATCGCTGCCATTACTAGTAAAATAAAAAAAAAAATCCCAGTATATATATTGCCATTTGCAAATGCTATAACTTTCGCATAAACAAATTAATTTACACGTATTGGGATTTTTTTTTGCAAAGACATGTAGCAGAATACATTTTGGCCTAACTTTATGACATTTTTATTTTTTAAATTTGTTTTACTGGACATGTTTAATAGCAAAATGTAGAAAATATTGTTTTTTTTTACTCAAAATTGTCGTGTTTTTTTTTTTTTTTTTTTTAAATAGCACAAAAAATAAACTCACAGGCGATCAAATACAATCGAAAGAAAGCTTATTTTGTGGGGGGAAAAAAAGGACAAAAATATCATTTGGGTGCAGCATTGCATGTCCGCACAATTGTCAGTAATGCAGCACCGTAATGCAAAAAATGGCCTTGTCAGGAAGGGGGGTAAATCCTCTAGAGGGTAAGTGGTTAAATATTAGATGGGGCTGTAAATGTGCATATATTCAGCATCTGTCTTAAAGCAGAACTAACCAGATTTACGCTAGGGCTCGTGCCATAATGTGCAAGTATGCATAGAACTACCACTCTACAATGTACAGTATATACTATTAGGAGAATTAAGATGTAAAGAGATGTAAAATTTCCAGAAGTTGTGAAGCCTTGGGAAAAAAAACTTTTTCCCTGTTTTTTTTTTTTTTTCCAGAAAACAATGAATATTTTGGAAAAATTGAAAAAACTCAGCGTGGAGCAGTTTTACAAATTGAAAGTCATTTTGCTATATTGGAAGGTGAAATGCAGTGTATATAAAAGTAATATGCATGAAATAAAAGTACAGCTTATTCAGTAAATAAACTAAGCTTTTTTTTATTACAATTTGAATAACAAGCACTGCATGCTTTAGGAAAACTTTTAATACACATGAGAACAGGTAACTACCCCTCTATAGGTAAACATTATGCTGGGATGGTGGAGAACATTAATTGGAATAATTTAAAAGTTAAAAACCCTCTTGCCTCTCAATTAGGGCAAAAGAGGACAGAAACAATAATTTTCTGTATCCCAACATTCATCCAACTGTAGGGGGTACAAGATGGAGTCCACAAGCAAACTAAACTGGAGCATTTCCCCTGCAGTACCACCTAGTGGCAGAAATGCATATTTCTTTTGTTTCAGAGCTGCATTGAGAAGTACAGTGTAACATAAAGTCTCAGAAATCTTTTATTACGGTCTTCTTGTTTTATATTTAGAATACCATGTCATAGGTATATTACTTATCATTGTAAAATAACACATGCCACACTTCTTTTTTTCCCCAGTTCCGGAAAATTTTTTTCTTTTAATCCGAAAAAAAAACACAGAACATAACTGCTTTTTTCCCAATTTTTCAGTTTTTTTTTCTGGGCCTTCCTATCTCTATCCAGAGATGTATCTTTAGTTACAGTATATGCTGCTTTGAAAGTGGGCAAATACTCCTAATGCCACGAAAATCATTAGCATGACAGAGACCCTTTAGTTGGCTATACACTATTAGATATTTGTACAAACATTTGTAAAAATATTCTCAGTTAATCAAGCGACTTGACGAATGTCATTCAAAAGTAGTTCAAAATTCAGTTTGCTTTTAAAATTCAATACTGTAGTGAATGGACTTTCCTGAACCAAACCCACATAAATTGAAATTAGTTAATTTAAGAAAAATTTTCCATCCTGAGCCTTCAAATTGTGACGCCACTGCAGTCAAAAAATGACTGATGATTTGGCCACATGAAAGATTAGAAGATTGAGTGAACATCTTTAAAATGAAAGCATTCTGAATGAAATTCTGCTAGTGTATACCTAGCTTTTGAGATTCTTTTTCTAAACTCAAACAGATGGACACCTTGGACTGATTATTGTCTACCAGCTGACTTTGAACTCTTGTTGTTGGACCGTGAATAGAGTGTGGTCTCTAATAATGTGGCACCAGCTACCAAGTCTCAACCCTATCCTCCCACTCCCCTTCCCACCTACCCTTAGTACCCTGCTTTTGCTATCTTTATCACTCTTGTTTCTTGCTTTCACTTTCTTATCACTCTATATGAGAGGAAGTAAAATTCAAGGCACATTTTCGCTCTCTCAATGATCACTGAAACTCTTTCAATTTATTCCCTGAACTTAAGGTATACCATGATACATATTTGAAGGTTGTTTACAATCACTGTATCTTGGTTCTTGAAGAGGATAAAGACTCTTGAACTGCCGTATATATTATTGTCTTATTATACTGCTTTGATGTTTGTTTAATCTTAGACAGCTGGATTTTACTGTTGCCTAAATGAGGCTTGACACTGGCAAACTGTTTAGTCAGTTATAACCACTCCAATCATACTTAAAGTGTTACTAAACCCAGGACCCTGTATGCACTATATCCCGTCTCCCACACTACACAGAACATGGAAGTGCAATTATTTAATAAATATAAATTACTAAATACCTTTTTCTCATCAGCAGTTAGAGCAGTCTTGTGTGTTCTATCAGTGTGCAGCAGAGAACATGTTAAAGCTTGTAGGAGAAGTTTTCATTTTGCTCTAGGAGGATGCAAAACCCCCTGACCTCTGTCTAGGACAGTGCTGCTTGGCTCTGTACTGATCACATGCACACTCCCCCAAGGAAAAAAAACCTATCTAGCAATACACATCAAACAGCATGTGCAGAGTGACTCCACACAATCTGTCTTATTAGGAGATAAGAGTGGGACACTGGAAGAAGGGGAGGATTAGAAAAGTTAGGATCAAACAGCCTTTTTACACAATGCAGAGGATTAAGTGGATTAAGAGGATTAGGTTCCAAAGTGAGTCTAACATGCATGCTTTACTGCATATACAGACTGATTTTACTTTTGTGGGTTTAGTAACACTTTTTGTTTTGTGGAAGAGCAACAGTAGGGGTAGGTGATATAGAAAAAAGGGTGTCACTGTTTCCCTTTAATGAACTCCAAGAAAAGGATTTTGCAGTAATTCAAAAATCCTGTTTTCCTAATAGTTCATTAACGGACACAGGGTCAGAGTATTTATGAGACAACTTGAAAGTCCAATGACAGTTCAACTGAAAAAAAAGCTGCCCAAAGAACCTTATATCTGAAGCTGACATCAGATGAAGCCTGAACACCCTTCTGGTATAACATAAAGCACCTGTAAACCAAAGCCCAGGTGGCAAACCTTTGCAAATGTGAGAAACTGATGCTTTGTGCTGAAAAGCTGAAGAGGCACTTACTAGTCAAATGTAGTGTGCCCTGATAGGAAAATGTGGAATCTTGCTCTTAAGTCTACATGCTTGAATGATGAGCCACATAAGCCATCTACAAATGGTTTGGGAAAATGTGGGTAGTTCCTTACAAGGACCCTTAGGAGTAACAAAAAAAGTAATTCATTGTGAAGGAAGCAGCAGCTGAGAGATAAACATTGAACAGCTTGCACCACATCCAAACAATGGATTGCAATCTCCTTTTGGATGTTTTACAGCAGGACATAGAGATGGAAGTACAAAATGGTTAAGGTGAAAGAAAACCACCTTGAGGAGAAAAAAAGCCTTAGGCCTTAGGACAACCTAGTCTGTGTAGGACCAGAAAAGGTTCTTTGCAAGATAAGGCCACTAACTTCTACAAATATATGTTGCGCTCCTAAATACTTCTCAATAAATAATAATTAAATTATTACCATTAAATTAATTCAAATTATGATACAAATACAGTGGGGATCGAAAGTGTGGGCACCCCAGCTAAAAATTTGTATTAATGTGCGTAAAGAAGCCAAGGAAAGATGGAAAAATCTCCAAAAGGCATCAAATTACAGCTTAGACATTCTTATAATATGTCAACAAAAGTTAGATTTTATTTCCATCATTTACACTTTCAAAATAACAGAAAACAAAAAAATGGCGTCTACAAAAGTTTGGGCACCCTGCAAAATTTATAGCATGCACTGCCCCCTTTGCCAAGCTGAGACCTGCCAGTGTCATGGATTGTTCTCAATCATCGTCTGGGAAGACCAGGTTATGTCAATCTCAAAGGTTTTAAATGCCCAGACTCATCTGACCTTGCCCCAACAATCAGCACCATGGGTTCTTCTAAGCAGTTGTCTAGAAAACTGAAACTGAAAATAGTTGATGCTCACAAAGCTGGAGAAGGCTATGAGAAGATAGCAAAGCGTTTTCAGATGTCAATATCCTCTGTTCGGAATGTAATTAAGAAATGGCAGTCATCAGGAACAGTGGAAGTTAAAGCAAGATCTGGAAGACCAAGAAAAATATCAGACAGAACAGCTCGCAGGATTGTGAGAAAAACAATTCAAAACCCTCGTTTGACTGCACGATCCCTCCAGAAAGATCTGGCAGACACTGGAGTTGTGGTACACTATTCCACTATAAAGAGATACTTGTACAAATATGGTCTTCATGGAAGAGTCATCAGAAGAAAACCTCTTCTACATCCTCACCACAAAAATCATCGTTTGAACTTTGCAAATGAACATATAGACAAGCCTGATGCATTTTGGAAACAAGTTCTGTGGACCGATGAGGTTAAAATTGAACTTTTTGGCCGGAATGAGCAAAGGTACGTTTGGAGAAGAAGGGGCACAGAATTTAATGAAAAGAACCTCTGTCCAACTGTTAAGCATGGGGTTGGATCAATCATGCTTTGGGGTTGTGTTGCAGCCAGTGGCACAGGGAACATCTCACGAGTAGAAGTAAAAATGGATTCAATAAAATTTCAGCAAATTTTGGATGGTAACTTGATGCCATCTGTGAAAAAGCTGAAGTTAAAGAGAGGATGGCTTCTACAAATGGATAATGATCCTAAACACACCTCGAAATCCACGGGGGATTACATCAAGAGGCGTAAACTGAAGGTTTTGCCATGGCCTTCACAATCTCCTGACCTCAACATAATTGAAAATCTATGGATAGACCTTAAAAGAGCAGTGCGTGACAGACAGCCCAGAAATCTCAAAGAACTGGAAGACTTTTGTAAGGAAGAATGGGCAAAGATACCTCAAACAAGAATTGAAAGACTCTTGGCTGGCTACAAAAAGCGTTTACAAGCTGTGATACTTGACAAAGGGGGCAGTACAAGATATTAACTCTGCAGGGTGCCCAAACTTTTGCAGACGCAATTTTTTTGTTTTCTGTTAATTTGAAAGTGTAAATGATGGAAATAAAATCTAACTTTTGTTGAAATAATATAAGAATGTCTAATCTGTAATTTGATGCCTTTTTGGAGATTTTTCCATCTTTCCTTGGCTTCTTTATGCACATTAATACAAATCTTTAGCTGGGGTGCCCAAACTTTTGATCCCCACTGTAACTAATAAAAGTGTATACATACCAAAGCATAATTAAATAGATAATTTCAACTAATCAATCTCCTCCAAATAAATATCAAAATAATTCCACATGAAATACTCCTCTAAAAAAATATTTTACCAAGTGCTCATAAATCATCTATTAGTGACATGATGTACTTACTAATACCCTCAATTTCATTTATATTCATAATACCTTCATTTAATATAATAAAAATAATAAACCAACTAATAACCCTCAACTAAAACGCATATAAATGATCCCCCATAAATAAAAATAACCAAATGCTCATAAATAATTAGTAGTGATTAGTATGAATCCAAATATCATCAAAATAATAGTCCCATTGAATAAACAATTGTTTATATATAGTGACTTGGTGCTTGTTGTTCTTCAATTTGTGACTTTTGTGAATCCTTCAAATAGTGAAGATGTGCACTCGCCTCCTTTGATGCCTGCAATTAGGCTATACACGCTTTCGGTTCACTTTCCCTGGAACCTGCTGGACATATACTTTTGCTGGTAAAATTGGGAGATCCTTCCTTTAGGAGTAATGGATGTATCCTCTGGTGGCTGATTATCCCCTCAGGGATTACACACTCCTTTTGTTATCTCAGACCTCCTAATTATCCTCTCCTTGTGTTACTCCGCATGCAGGAAGAAATAGAGGACATAGTGCTTTACCTTTTAAAACTTTTTATTCCCACCATCCAAGTATTAAACTCACATTAGACAGGTTTAAATAACGCAATATCCCATTGGAAATCCTCTGCTGGCCTCTGAGTCATACACCTGCCGTCTATCGTGTTGTGCAGCTCCTCTCCAAGTGATGACGTAGCCCCTCCCCTACACATTACGCCTCCAATCACGTGGCTTCATCAGGGGGTTGTGATAGGTCAATCACTCATCCATTGCCAGCTTATATATATTCCGTCCTCCATTTTCCCGTAGATGTACTGAAGGCGGCCATGTTTTTGGGGTCAATTGGAAGCACAAACTCTCCTTCCTTTTGACACATATGTTTCAATTACTACGCTACTATCTCGGAAAAATACTTTGCATATGACTCATCGGACTGCCTGGATTTAAACAACCTCTTCTTTTACTATGCATTACAATCTTTTTAATAATACATATAACGATTTAAAATAAGTGTGCCAATTAAAAAATGGCATATATAACAAATAATGATACCATTAAACAAATAATAATTATATAAAATCAACAAATAATTTAATTAAAAATAAAAATAACTTTTTTTTTTTTTTTTTTTTTAAATAAAAAAATAAATAATAATTTAATAAAATGATAATAATTAAAAAAAATTATTTATTAAAATAAACATTTTAAATGGTGCAGAAAGAATCCCTCACACTCAATATACAGGTTTGCACCTGTTTTAAATTCATACCGAATGTAAAAAGTACTCTCCCCCACTCACATGTTCTACATACTTAAAACCAAAAAATATATCATCCTATCATATATGTACGTATTATCCAAACCTAAATGTCACTGATAAAGCAGGGTAAATCAAAATCCTTGTTCAAACCATCTGGTGCTAAACTTCCTAACTCATAAATCGAAAATTATTCTTTTTTACTTATTTCACGGACTAAATTGTCACCTCTCCAGTGTGGATTGTGTTTGACTAAACCCCAAAATTCTATTTTCTCTACTTTTTGATGGTGATGTGATTTAAAATGTAGCAGTAAATGATGGTATTTATAGCCTATACTAATATTGTGTATGTGTTCTTTCATACGCTCTTTAAGACTCCTCTTAGTGCGTCCTATATATAATCGATTACACGGACATTTTAAGGCGTATACTACGCCTTTAGTACTACACGTAATAAATTGGTCTATTTCATACTGTTTACCATTTAAGGGATTGATAAATTTATTTCTACATCTTGGGTTTGCATGAGTTCTTCTACAGCTATAACAATGACCACATCTGTAAAATCCTGTCCCATTGAAGAAACTTCAATTCGTGAGTGGCCTTGGGGGTTCTAATACATTTTTTTACAATCTGATCTCTAATATTTGGTGCCTTTTTAAAAATGAACCTAATGTGTCAAAAGGAAGGAGAGTTTGTGCTTCCAATTGACCCCAAAAACATGGCCGCCTCCAGTACATCTACGGGAAAATGGAGGACGGGAAATATATAAACTGGCAATAGATGAGTGATTGACCTATCACAACCCCCGATGAAGCCACGTGATTGGAGGCGTAACGCGTAGGGGAGGGGGCTACGTCATCACTTGGAGAGGAGCTGCACAACACGATAGACGGCAGGTGTATGACTCAGAGGCCAGCAGAGGATTTCCAATGGGATATTGCGTTATTTAAACCTGTCTAATGTGAGTTTAATACTTGGATGGTGGGAATAAAAAGTTTTAAAAGGTAAAGCACTATGTCCTCTATTTCTTCCTGCATGCGGAGTAACACAAGGAGAGGATAATTAGGAGGTCTGGGATAACAAAAGGAGTGTGTAATCCCTGAGGGGATAATCAGCCACCAGAGGATACATCCATTACTCCTAAAGGAAGGATCTCCCAATTTTACCAGCAAAAGTATATGTCCAGCAGGTTCCAGGGAAAGTGAACCGAAAGCGTGTATAGCCTAATTGCAGGCATCAAAGGAGGTGAGCGCACATCTTCACTATTTGAAGGATTCACAAAAGTCACAAATTGAAGAACAACAAGCACCAAGTCACTATATATAAACAATTATAAATGTGTGAGTTTAGCGAGCGCACCAATAAAAAGCTGCTGATGCACAAAAAGGAACCACAAAGCCTTTCTAAGATTATGACATGAAAATAGGGTGTGCAGCGCTATATAAATAAAACACACTGTCTAAAGTATGACAAAATATGACAGAAATGGAAAAATCCCATAAACTGGATGTTAGACAGTCCAAGGTAATATAATATCAGTCCAAAAAGGTATATTCCAGTGATGGAGTATAAATGACTTCAATCCAAATGGGTATATTCCAGCATCCTAACATGAAGGTGTAGAAAAATTGCCCACTCACCTGAAGTGCAATTTAATGTGCACATAGAAATTCCACGAAGCCGGAGGTCCCATGAAGGTATAGCCTGATGATAAAGGTGCCCTCTGGGGGTGGATAGGGTGACGGCTGCCAGAGAAGTTGATCTGGACCAATTTCCCAAATTGTCCTGCCTGGGTGGACTCCTAGAATGCTGGGCTGAGATGTGGAGGCTCAGTGCCAGGTAGTAGAGATGAGAACGCTCATAGTGTAGTATTATAAAAAGTATTTATTGAGTATATATCATTAAGATAAAACAGTAAACGTACAGGGTTAGAGTACCTATACAGATATGGTGTAAATGAGCTCTTTAAATGCACTGACCAGTGAATATAAATGATGGCCACCGGACCTCCTGATCCGGTGGCGTAACGTCAAGGCATGCAGAGGCTCCTCCTAGACGCGCTTCGTGTAATAACACGTCTCCTGTAGGGGTGATGCCATGCATGCCTGACGTCTCCTTACTGCTATTTGTAGCCTAAAATTGCGCCAAAAAGTGTCCTGGCGCCGTTCTGCCGTTTTTCGGCCTATTGCGCATGCGCGGGTGCCATTTTGCTGGCTATTTGGCCTCGTGCGCATGCGCGGGCGCCATGTTATCGGTGATATTGTGAACATCTAAAAATGGGCGGCGCGCGGTACACTGCGCATGCGCGAGAGTTCCGGCGGCCATTTTATTGGTTTGAAAGCTTGCTGCCGACGTTCAACTGCGCATGCGCGAGCCGAACGATCGCAGCTAAAGCTAACGAACAGTCTAGGTGGTGTCATACTGAGCTGATGGCCAGTATGTATCACACCTAGCAAATGGACAATGACAGGATCACTGTAGTGATGGATACAAACCCCTAGCAGGTGTACCAATATAAAAATATAAAAGTATGAAAAAATATGCATATAGGAATGTGCATATAAAAAGGGGGAAGCTTATGCTTTAATTAAAAGGTGGTCACCATTTTATTGGGGATCTGAAATGAACCCGAGCAATTAGCAGGCATAAAGTCTACCAACACATAAATAAACAGATATGTGAATGGAAAGACCATATCCTGGTGATGATCAGTAAATACTTAGCATATTGTCTTAAAAAATATATCCATATACCCCTAATAATAATAATATATTAAATCGATATGGCTATAATACTCAATGGATCATATAAAAAAACCATATAAAAAATCATATGAAAAATATATATAGCACATAATAAATGGATATTTGAATACTAAAAAAATACTGAAAAAATCATGTAGACATAATAACTTAAACAAGTATTGTTATGATCGCATGGTTAAAAAACACTAAATGAATCATGTAGACATCTATCTAGTATGCGTCCCTTTCGCCAAAATTGGGTCGTTACTACATATGTACGTGCAGTGTGTCAGAAAAAAAAAAAAGACCTTTCTCATAGTGCAGGGTATATATGCTATGCCAGATCAGCTATTATCTATATAACAGTTGATGTCCAATTCAACATTATGTCCTAAAGGGACCATGGATTTAATTTCGAAAATCCATTTCGTTTCTAGACGTGAGACTTGTCTTGATTTATTAATGCCACGCCAGTGATGTTGTGCAATATCAATCCCCATAAATTTAAGGGAAGAGGGATCTTTATGATGAAATTCCTTATAATGTTTTGAAAGTGAGTGCTCACGGAACCCTCTTTTAATATTGTATACATGGTCGCGGAACCGGTCACGCAGTCTTCTGGTCGTCCTGCCAATATACTGTTTCCGGCAAGGACATTCCAGAAGATAAACCGCGTTCCGGGTGTTACAAGAAATAAAGTTGGAGATGGTGTAATTTTTGCCTGTTGTAGTCGAGGTGAAGGATTCGATTTTCTTTTTGGACATTCTGCTGTGTTGACAGATCTGACACCTTCTGTACGGAAAAAAGCCTTTCAGATTACTAAATAGGCTCGAACGAGGTGGGGGGTCAGTTATGTTAGGTGCAATCGTATTGGGTAAAGACGGTACTCTCCTGAAAACCACTTCTGGATTGGTAGGTAAAACCCCAGCAAGGATAGGATCCGCTCTGAGTACCTCCCAATTTTTCTTCATTATATTGCGTATAGTTTTATGTTGAATAGAATATGGAGTAATGAACGGGCAGAACAGACTCTTTTTCAAGGTAGGTGGTCCTGAGAGCATGTCCTGTCTGTTCATGCGGGCAACATTATCAATCTCTGCATCTAAAGTGTCTGCCGTATAGCCCTTATCCAGAAACCTCTGTCTTAAAATTTGTGCTTTGTTTTGATAAGTATCAATTTCAGTGCAGTTACGCCTAATTCTCATGAATTGGCTCCTAGGTATACCTGCCAGCCAACGTGGATGGTGGCAGCTGTCAGTAGGGATGTATCCATTCCTATCCGATGGTTTAAAGTATGCTTCAGTGATGCAGTAACCTCCCTTGTTGATAATGGAGATGTCTAAGAAATTAACTCTGTCTGTACTGTATTCGTAAGTGAGATGGATATTCAAATTATTATTGTTCATCGTGCCAAAGAAATTTACCAGGGCAGTTTCTTCTCCCTGCCATAATAGAAGAATATCGTCTATATACCTCTTATAAGAGTACCGTCTTTACGCAATACGATTGCACCTAACATAACTGACCCCCCACCTCGTTCGAGCTTATTTAGTAATCTGAAAGGCTTTTTTCCGTGCACAAGGTGTCAGATCTGTCAACACAGCAGAATGTCCAAAAAGAAAATCGAATCCTTCACCTCGACTACAACAGGCAAAAATTACACCATCTCCAACTTTATTTCTTGTAACACCCGGAACGCGGTTTATCTTCTGGAATGTCCTTGCCGGAAACAGTATATTGGCAGGACGACCAGAAGACTGCGTGACCGGTTCCGCGACTATGTATACAATATTAAAAGAGGGTTCCGTGAGCACTCACTTTCAAAACATTATAAGGAATTTCATCATAAAGATCCCTCTTCCCTTAAATTTATGGGGATTGATATTGCACAACATCACTGGCGTGGCATTAATAAATCAAGACAAGTCTCACGTCTAGAAACGAAATGGATTTTCGAAATTAAATCCATGGTCCCTTTAGGACATAATGTTGAATTGGACATCAACTGTTATATAGATAATAGCTGATCTGGCATAGCATATATACCCTGCACTATGAGAAAGGTCTTTTTTTTTTTTTTCTGACACACTGCATGTACATATGTAGTAACGACCCAATTTTGGCGAAAGGGACGCATACTAGATAGATGTCTACATGATTCATTTAGTGTTTTTTTAACCATGCGATCATAACAATACTTGTTTAAGTTATTATGTCTACATGATTTTTTCAGTATTTTTTTAGTATTCAAATATCCATTTATTATGTGCTATATATATATTTTTCATATGATTTTTTATATGGTTTTTTTATATGATCCATTGAGTATTATAGCCATATCGATTTAATATATTATTATTATTAGGGGTATATGGATATATTTTTTAAGACAATATGCTAAGTATTTACTGATCATCACCAGGATATGGTCTTTCCATTCACATATCTGTTTATTTATGTGTTGGTAGACTTTATGCCTGCTAATTGCTCGGGTTCATTTCAGATCCCCAATAAAATGGTGACCACCTTTTAATTAAAGCATAAGCTTCCCCCTTTTTATATGCACATTCCTATATGCATATTTTTTCATACTTTTATATTTTTATATTGGTACACCTGCTAGGGGTTTGTATCCATCACTACAGTGATCCTGTCATTGTCCATTTGCTAGGTGTGATACATACTGGCCATCAGCTCAGTATGACACCACCTAGACTGTTCGTTAGCTTTAGCTGCGATCGTTCGGCTCGCGCATGCGCAGTTGAACGTCGGCAGCAAGCTTTCAAACCAATAAAATGGCCGCCGGAACTCTCGCGCATGCGCAGTGTACCGCGCGCCGCCCATTTTTAGATGTTCACAATATCACCGATAACATGGCGCCCGCGCATGCGCACGAGGCCAAATAGCCAGCAAAATGGCACCCGCGCATGCGCAATAGGCCGAAAAACGGCAGAACGGCGCCAGGACACTTTTTGGCGCAATTTTAGGCTACAAATAGCAGTAAGGAGACGTCAGGCATGCATGGCATCACCCCTACAGGAGACGTGTTATTACACGAAGCGCGTCTAGGAGGAGCCTCTGCATGCCTTGACGTTACGCCACCGGATCAGGAGGTCCGGTGGCCATCATTTATATTCACTGGTCAGTGCATTTAAAGAGCTCATTTACACCATATCTGTATAGGTACTCTAACCCTGTACGTTTACTGTTTTATCTTAATGATATATACTCAATAAATACTTTTTATAATACTACACTATGAGCGTTCTCATCTCTACTACCTGGCACTGAGCCTCCACATCTCAGCCCAGCATTCTAGGAGTCCACCCAGGCAGGACAATTTGGGAAATTGGTCCAGATCAACTTCTCTGGCAGCCGTCACCCTATCCACCCCCAGAGGGCACCTTTATCATCAGGCTATACCTTCATGGGACCTCCGGCTTCGTGGAATTTCTATGTGCACATTAAATTGCACTTCAGGTGAGTGGGCAATTTTTCTACACCTTCATGTTAGGATGCTGGAATATACCCATTTGGATTGAAGTCATTTATACTCCATCACTGGAATATACCTTTTTGGACTGATATTATATTACCTTGGACTGTCTAACATCCAGTTTATGGGATTTTTCCATTTCTGTCATATTTTGTCATATATAAACAATTGTTTATTCAATGGGACTATTATTTTGATGATACTAACCACTACTAATTATTTATGAGCATTTTGTTATTTTTATTTATGGGGGATCGTTTAAATGCGTTTTAGTTGAGGGTTATTAGTTGGTTTATTATCTTTATTATATTAAATGAGGGTATTATGAATATAAATGAAATTGAGGGTATTAGTAAGCACATCATGTCACTAATAGATGATTTATGAGCACTTGGTAAAATATTTTTTTAGGAGTATTTCATGTGGAATTATTTTGATATTTATTTGGAGGAGATTGATTAGTTGAAATTATCTATTTAAATATTCTTTGGTATGTATACACTTTTATTAGTTATTTGTATCATAATTTGAATTAATTTAATGGTAATAATTTAATTATTATTTGAGAAGTATTTAGGAGCGCAACATATATTTGTAGATATTTCCAACACAGTTGTAGTTATGTGTTTCATGTTTGCGATCCTCTAGTAATTATCACACCTGTGGCTCGGAAGTCACTCTGATTCACCAAGGCCACTAAATTGCCACACAGATTTGATAGGAACGAAGAAGACTACCTTGTGAGTGAGCACAGACAAAGGAATATCTCTGATAGGTTCAAAGAATGGTTTTTGATGAACCCACAGAACCAAGTTGAGATCCCACTGAGTCACTGGCCAACATACAGGTGAAACGTTATGATCGATGCTCCGTACAAAGGCTTTCACTAAGAAATGAGAGAAGTGATCTTTGATAGTACTCAAGGCCAAATGTTGACACAGACCTGACCGGAAAAAGGTTAGGATGCATCCAATGGAATATTTCCTGGGAAACAATTTCCTTGTCTCATACCACAAGGAATATGCTTTACAACTGTGATAGCACACCTTGCTAGAGGTGAATTCCTAGCTCTCAGCAGCATAGGAATTATAAGATTATTTTTTACAACCTGGGCTTCAACAGCCATACTGTTATAGCCAGCAACCATGAAGCAGGGTGGTGAACTAGTCCCTGGGAAAACTGATTTGGGCGATCTGGGGAGCCCATGGAGAGTCTGCCAGATGTTTGATGAGATCCAAGTCACACAACCACCTGGGCCTGTTCTGTGAGATGAATATCACTATAACCCCCTTTATCTTGATTCAAAGTTAGAGAATTCCTACATCTGAAGACAAATATTCTCAGTTTGTTGTTGAATCTGGAAGCCAGGAGGTCAACACCCAGTGTTACCTACCTGTGATAGAGGTCTTGAAACACCACCAGGCGAAGTCCTGTACTGTATGTGATGATGTAGAGGGACCACCCACAGCCTGGAGCTTATTCCTGCATCCCTAGGCTAAACAAGAATGTATCCCTTGTAATGGGGAAGTGGGGGGCACTGCAAGGATAGATTTTGTGTAATTCTTAGAGTTCAGCTTTAATCTACAGATTTCTCATGCAGCATTTTTTCTAAGAAGTCCCCATTCTGGTGGCCAGCATCATTTAAGCCACATCCTCTGAGCCTGAGTTGTCCTAGACCTACCCCAACCTGTAGCTGGCCAGTGATTCAGCACAGTTATGAGCCCATCTCTCTGTTCCTTCATGAGCATGATTTTTATCAGCACATGCTGCATTTCCTCTCACACCAGCTCTGCTGTTCGGGAACTGCAAGACACTGATACCAGATCAAATTCAGGCACTTAAATTGTTTGCATTAAAAAAATAGCTTTAATGATGTTTTCATGATTACTAAGGTGCATTTACTTGCGTCTTTTATAAATGCCTAGAGTTCGGCCTTAAATATGTTGAAACAAGAAGTAAGTTTTTAAAATCCTCACAGAGGAAGAGTAAATTTCTACCCCAAGGGCCCTGGCAGTTCAGGAACTGAGAAATGACATGCATTATGACTGCAGGGCATTGCTATCTACCAATATGTTTACATTCCATCTACTGGGTTAGTTATTATATGCGTAGCTTGGCCTCTGTGGTAGTCATACTATTTTAAGCTCTAATAGTTTATTTTACACAACATCATTTGCCGAGTGCAGGTTTTAAATGCCGTGTTACTGTTCTTTGTTTATGCTTTGTTCTGTATGTTGTTTTATGCTGCACTTTATCTATAAAGGTATTCTTTATTGTGTATAGGGAATGTCTTCCATGCTGTTTCCTTTCTTGCTGTAAAGCTACAGCTAATCAAAGCTTCCTTGTCTTCAGTAGCACACATAGGACCCAATGTTAGCTCACCCAGCCAATGCTTTTATTCATCCATCTGTAAGAAAGATGAGATACTGCTAGAACATTGCCGAGAAATGTTTATATTTTTCTAAACAGCTGTAAAACAGACTTCAAGCAGATCTCCAGCTAAAAATAGCAAGATAAAAATGATTAGCCCATTTAAAGATAAAATAACAAAACCAGCGTTTGCTACAATAATCACATTTACCTTTTATATCTCCCTAGAATTAAACTATAAAGTGTAAGATCAGTATGCTTTAATACAGAAGTAATGAATTAAACTTCAAGGAGGCCGGTCGGTAAAATGACCTTCCAGCAGAGGTTCAGATCTGATTATTGTGCTATGACACAGATCCTAGTATACATATATAGTGTGGGAACTAGCACCAAGGGTAGAGCTTTTGAAGCACACCGTCACTCACTTCCTTCTTTTTAAAGAAAATTTTTGCCCAGTTTTATTTTAAACAAAGTTCCATACAACATAGGTTTCCCACGCAGGGGTATCCACCATCGATGCAAACGAAAACAAAGATTCAGCCTCCTGGCTCTCTTTAGCAGCACCGCTGCTCAGGCTTCATGCCTCGGTCCTTTTGACCATTCACATACTGCACCTGGGTTAGCACCCTTTCCCAGCACTCCTGCTTCTCCAGCCCACAGGCTTTGGCCCTGTCTGCTCTGTGCCACCATGCACACTTGTTGCTGCTCCCTTGCACCCACATGGACTCCTCGGGAGAGTGGAGCCCAGAACCCTGGTCCTGACTCTAGAAGAGGCCCACACACACCTGACCAATCAGTCTCCTGGCCATTTCCAAAACCTTGTCTGAGGATTGAAGATTTCATCCCTCCCAAATCACTTTGAAATCTCCAGGCTCCCGGTCCCAAAATGGACTTTACAAACGAGGAAAATGAAAAGCCAGTTTCCTCTGTATTAAACAAGTACCCTGGAGCCCCTAAACCTGCCTTGTTGAGAATCCCGGGTGAAATATTCTTTCTACACTGTGACAGGTCGCCACACTGTCACTGAACGATGAGGAGGAAGAGTATTGGCACTCTTTTTATTGAAAACGTCCAGATACTCGTGATACACCACAGGAACGAGTTTCATGGTCTCGGGATCAGAGTGAATACTGAGAAGAAGAGTTGCTACACTTCTTTCTTTAGGAATACAGTGATTCAGACAATACTCCGAAGGGAAGAAGATCTCTCCAGACAACCAGTTGATGGTTGGGTTGTGTGCTCTTAGCCAGGGCATGCTGAGAATAACTGGAAAAATCGTGGAGGTAATGA
This sequence comes from Staurois parvus, assembly GCF_062004578.1. Lineage (NCBI taxonomy): Eukaryota > Metazoa > Chordata > Amphibia > Anura > Ranidae > Staurois > Staurois parvus. The sequence continues at coordinate 22,843,898 of NW_028318095.1, forward strand.
TATCCAGACATAGAAATTCCTGGTGTCCCGATGGGGAGTAGCATAATATTGGCATGGTTTCTTGTGTTACACGGCCAGAACTGATACCGGACCCATCTGCAAGATGAACTGCAAGTTTTTGTGCCTTGGTACGGAGCAGAATCTTATTCTGGGTAGCGAAGTTAGCATCCATAAAACAACTACAAGCACCCGAGTCTATAATGGCCGGGACCGTGATTGTCCCTTTGGCCAGTTGTAGTTGAAGATGAAAGGAAAGATGCGTTCAGTTTGTCCCTTGGGGGTGCATCATATAGAACCAGTTGGGAGAGGACTTATGAGGTTTTATTGGGCATGTCGCCACATAATGACCTGCATCACCACAATAGAGGCAGAGGTTGGACTTCTGCCATCGAAAGGCGTTCTGCTGCGGACAACTGTGGTCTCCAAAAGCTCCTCCTAGCTGGATTAGTGGGTGATTCTGATGGAACAGCATTCGTGGAGGGCACGGAGGATCCAATTTCTGAGCATATCAGAATCTCCCCGTTAGTCCTCTCATCCTGTCTTTCCAGAATCCGACGGTCAATGAGGATCGTCAGGTCTATCAGGTTCTCCAACCTGGTTGGTACCCCCACTCAGGCAAGCTCATCCTTCAGGGTGTCAGACCAAGACGGAACTGGTAGCGGAGAGCAGACTCGTTCCACTGAGTATCAGAACTCCAGATGCGGAAATCAGTGACATATTCTTCCACAGGCCTTTGGCCTTGCTGTAGCTTACTAAGCATGTATTCAGCGGTTTGACGCAGGAAAGGATCAGCATAAATTTGTGCCATTGCTGTGAAAAACGAGTCCACTGAAGTTAGGGCCGGATCATGTTGTTCACGAAGGTGGTATGCCCAGGACTGAGGTTAATTTCTAAGAAGTGTGATGATAAATCCCACCTTAGTATTTGGTGATGAAAAGGTCCTTGGAAGCAGGGAAAAATATAACTCACAGGAGTTATGGAAAATCCTGAACTTCCGGCGGTCTCCTATAAAAGAACTCAGGCGTAGGCACCCAGGGTTCTGGTAGGGCAGGAGTTCCAAAGATCATACTGGGCTCCATTTGAGTGGTTGCATCTAAGGCTGCCGTGAGATCCGTGTCTGTGAGGACATTAGAATTGGTTAGCAGTTTACTCTCCAGATGCTCAAAGTTTTTCTGCAAGTCTTGCATCAAGTTAAACAAGGTAGCTACTGATTGGCAAATGTCCCCCAGTTGAGAGGCCTCCCTTTCAGACTCCATCATTGGCTGACTAGTACTGTCACGTACCTGATGGGAGACTGAATTGATGAGGTCGGCCTCACTTGTGTCACTAGCCCTGACCCCGCTGATGTTGGAACAGAGGGAGTCTAGGGACCAAGGGGACAAGAGCGCCAGCGGTTGTTGTTTGCAGCTCTTGCAGATGATGACCTTGAAAGGCGGATGATCCTCTGATTTGGATACTGTAATAATAGACAGAGCAGGTCTTGTGGATTGCCAGGCGTGCAGCAGAGCAAGGTAGGTAGTGAGGACAAGAGACTGGAGCAGAGTCATGGGATAGCCAGGGACATCAACAGTCGGGCAGCGCGGTACAGAATCAGAAGGAAAAGCTAAGGTCAGGAACAGAGCCGGGTGGGTAACAGAGGAATCGTACAGGAACAAGCAGGACACGGGGTAGCTGAAGACCAGTCAGCACTGAACATGAGCAGAGGCACTCCTTAAATGGCCCGTCCGGCGCCAATCTTCGCCGTGCGTGTGCGCGATCGTGCATTCCTGCATGTATGCGCACAACCGACAATTCTTCTGCGGGAATTTCTATGCGCATGCGCATTGCCGATTGCAATTCTTCTTGCCGGACATCCCTTACAGGGACAAGGTGGCTACTGACCCTAACTCCTATAGACCTATATCCTTATTACAGTCTGATGTAAAGATTCTTGCCAAAGTATTAGCACTTCAATTAAATAAAATCATTACCACTATTGTAAACCCTGATCAGGCTGGTTTCATGCCACAGACATCCACCACTGTTAATTTACGCAGATTGTTTATTAATATGCAAACACCAGCTGACAACACGGGCTGCAGAGCACTTCTGTCGCTAGATGCCATTAAGGCGTTTGATAGCGTAGAATGGGATTATTTATGGAGGATTCTGGCAAGATTTAGTTTTGGAGACCAGTTTATAAATTGGGTAAAGCTTCTATATCACTCTCCCTGTGCCGTTATCAGACAAGGCGGAACAATTTCCTTAACCTTTCAACTAGCCAGGGGCACCCATCAGGGATGCCCATTTTCCCCGAATTAGAGCTAGTGCAGATGTTGAAGGTTTCAGATATGGTAATCGCCAAGAAAAAATATTGCTATATGCAGATGATGTTTTGCTTATGCTTGGTGATTCAGGATCCTCCTTGCGTACCATTATGCATATCATCTCACAGTTTGCCCATTATTCAGGGATAATAATTAACTGGTGTAAATCGGCAAAATAAATCCCTATGTGCACACACAATGAATATAATATTATCCAAAAAAATATATAAATTCCGTATACTCCAATGAACATATATAACCATCTGTGGGATATCTATACATACAAAAAGATATATCAAACGAAAAAATACCTCATAAAGATAAATAAATCCGTGATAGAAAATAAATGATAAATAAATAAATAAAATATAAAAACTCCTATGCCCTTAATTATTCTTCAAATCAATCAGTGATATGAAATAAAAATCCATAATAATACAAATAAAACAGTGATGCAAAATCGAAATCTGTGATTATAATATTCAAAAAAATAAGATAATGCTATCTATAATACATGTGACAACCTATAAAATAGAAATTCATAAACTGTGATTCTCAATCAAATTTACGTGATTAATAATTAATTGTGACAAACCATACATCGAACTATTAAATATTTAATCCACTATATCTTGTGATAATTAAATATAAAAATGTGTCCATAAATGAACAAAAAAAGTCCATGCAATAAGGTGAAAACAACACTCAGTGATCTTCACTTCTAGTGCTCAAAAGAAGGAATCCTCCAATGGCAGCAATGCCTGCTCACCTCCCCACCTCGACCCACAGAGGGCCACAAGGCTATAGCTCTCCTCCAGGCAATCCTTTGCTTCCAGGCAGCTCAGCAAGGAATCACAGGACTTCCACTCCACCTCCTCTCAAACGTCATATAGGACACAAACAGAGCTTCCCATAGTGTAATACCGTTTATTTAAGACACTCCTTATAACATACTGTTTCCACTCACATGTGTTTTCTCATTGAAAAGCGCAATCCTCCTCATTCCATGGGTGCATTCACATGTAAAATAGGGAAACAAATATGGCCGCTGTGCTCGGACATACGTCCCCACGTGACCGGAAGTGATGTGTCTCTGGGCTGGGAATAGCGTTCCGACGCGTTGCGTCACGTGCGTCGTGACTTCATCAGGGTACCGCCCCCCAGTGCCATTATGTGTTTATATAGGGAATGGTCAGATCACCATTCCCAATTGAAGGGCGGGCTCCCGGCGGCCATTTTACCGGAGCCCACAAACCTAACCCCATTCATGGGAGATAACCTAATCATACCTTCTCCCTTAGTAGCTATATATAATATCTCTACTTTGGTATATATACCTTCATGGTAATATACAATACAGTGCTTAGATAAAAATACATTAGATTGTTTATTAAAATTACATTAAAAACTTACATATTAACCTACTTGATTTATTAAAAAACCCATCTCATTACTAATATCAAAAGGGACAGAGGAAAAAATTAATTAGATAAACATACCATTAATGTATATAATACAGAGATCTAATATAGAAAAAAACCCCAAGTAAAAATATATATATGTATATACACCATACACACATATACATAGAATACCACTGAACTGAATGTTTATTAAAAATATAAAAAAATATATATAAAAAATTAAAAAAGTTAAAACCATATATATTAGAACTGGCCATCTATATCTACTCTATCTTCTCACTAAAAATCAAAAAGAGAACACATTATTGATCTGATAACTTAATCATAAGGATCCTATATCAATTTAATTGCTTCAAAAATTGCCATATAGGCATATATATTATATCGAGAGATAATATTCCCATATAAAATCTAATTTATAGTGATCATGTGAATATACACATGGTCCGAGTTCACAAAAACCATACCTTATTAATATAACATATAAAACCATAAATCTATCTCTCTAACATACCGGAATATTCTAAAATATATAAGCACAGTCATAATCCGAAACTATCTCTAAATAGCCACTAATTCTTACTCCTTGGCTACTTAATAAAATAATAATTATAATTAATACCAGTATAATTAAAAGTCACTAATAAAACAATTTAAATCAAAATCCACATTTAATCCGTAAGGTACTTGCGTATGCATAATATAGATCCATCGGGATTCTGCTTGACTCAAGGATTTAATCTTACTTCCTCCCCTCCAGTGTTTTGTGTATTTCTGGATCCCCCAAAATTTTAAGCCCGATGGATCTTTATTATGTTGTTTCAGGAAGTGTTTTGACACACTATGTTTCGGGAAACCATTTTTTATGTTCTGCACATGTTCCCTGATACGCTTCCAGAGTGGTCTCTTTGTCCTTCCTATATACTGTAAGCCGCAATCGCATTCTAAACCGTAGATGACCCCTTCTGTGCGGCATGAAATAAAATCCTTAATCTTAAATTCAGTGTCATCAATATTACATTTGAAAGTTTTCCGTTTAACCATTCCTGTCTACCTCTTTAAAATATGTTTTAGTAATAACTTTACCCCCTTCATTTCTGATATTCAAATCTAGAAAATTAACTTCATGACTATCATATGTCCAAGAAAAATGTATATTTCTATTGTTAATATTCATTCTGTTCAGAAAACCCAATAATGCCTCACTATTACCTTTCCATATGATGATCACATCATCAATATACCTGGAGTATAGCATAAGTTCCTCAGGGGTCTGTTTATAAATAGCCTCTTCCTCCCAGTGGGCCATATATAAATTGGCCACACTGGGAGCGAATTTGGCCCCCATTGCGACTCCCTTCACTTGTTGGAAAAAAGTCTTATCATGACAAAGGTTTTATATTTAGACAAAGGTTTGAAGTATGCACCACCTAAAGCAGCCAATAAGTTTGACATATATGTGGATACCCAAAAATTTATTCGCAAGCTAAATATTAAAAAATATTTTTTAGGACTACCAGGGGCCAAAAGCAATATAGGGAATGGTTCAAGTAGCGATATTTTACACAGTCATTTTAAAAATAAGTCACTTTTTAACCCCCAGCTATCTAGCAATCACCACATAGAATTTCTTAAACGTATGGTTAATTATGATCTGGATAAATTGAAAATTCCGAAAGTGATAACTAATATTGGTATACAAACAGGAATCAATAGACTCTCTAAAAGAGATAATATTATAATAAGACCAGCAGACAAAGGTGGTGGCATCGTAATTTTGTCAAAGGAGTATTATTTGCAGGATTTAAATAAACAATTATCTGACACCACCACATATAAAGTTATTTCAAAAGATCCGACATTTTCTTATAAGAAAAATTTAGTTAAGCTTGTACAGGAAGGAGAGAAAAAGAATTTTCTGAATAAAAAGGAGGCAAAATATTTGATACCAGAGGTTTGTCGAATACCCATAATTTATACAATTCCCAAAATACATAAGAATTTAAAAGAACCTCCAGGGAGACCGATTGTGAATGGGATACAATCAGTCTTGGCCAGATTAGGCCAATATGTTGATTTTTACCTACAGCCAGTAGTTCAGAAAACTAAAGCATATTTACGAGATACGAAGCACTTAATTCAATTATTAAATAAAATGGAGTTCAATTCAGAGATCATTCTAGCAAGTGCTGACGTGACTTCTCTGTACACAATTATTGACCATGATGGAGCAGTGGAGGCAGTCACATGGGGGCTTAGAGAATATACAAATATTGGGTGGCCTCAAAGGAAGTACATATTGAAATGTTTAGAATTTGGCCTCCAACATAATTATTTTTGGCATGATAAGACTTTTTTCCAACAAGTGAAGGGAGTCGCAATGGGGGCCAAATTCGCTCCCAGTGTGGCCAATTTATATATGGCCCACTGGGAGGAAGAGGCTATTTATAAACAGACCCCTGAGGAACTTATGCTATACTCCAGGTATATTGATGATGTGATCATCATATGGAAAGGTAATAGTGAGGCATTATTGGGTTTTCTGAACAGAATGAATATTAACAATAGAAATATACATTTTTCTTGGACATATGATAGTCATGAAGTTAATTTTCTAGATTTGAATATCAGAAATGAAGGGGGTAAAGTTATTACTAAGACATCTTTTAAAGAGGTAGACAGGAATGGTTTTATACTAATTGATAGCTGTCATTTTCCCCCATGGCTATACAACATACCAAAGGGTCAACTGGTTAGATTGAAGAGAAATTGTTCGAATCAGGAAGAATATATGAAACAAGCAGAAATGATGGAATATACATTTTTGAATAAAGGATATTCAAAACAAGCACTAGAAAAAAGTATAAATGAGGTCGGAAAAATGGAGAGAGAGTCATTGATAATGGATAAAAAGAAGAGTGATGAATTTGATAGTCAGATGGCCATAATTCTGGATTTTAATGTCCATTTCAAGAAAATAGAAAAAATATTTACTAAATATTGGCCAATCTTAAAATCAGATTCCCTGCTAAATCCAGTGTTAGGTAATTGTCCTAAATTTGTGTATAGAAAGGCACCAACATTAAGAATGAAGTTAGTAAAGAGTGTGTTGGATCCACCTAATAAAAAGAAAAAAGGGACGTTTCTCGACCAAATTGGTTTTTTCCCATGCAAACAATGTTATGCATGTAGGGAAACGAAAAGGAATAATGTTAAATGGAAAACTTTCAAATGTAATATTGATGACACTGAATTTAAGATTAAGGATTTTATTTCATGCCGCACAGAAGGGGTCATCTACGGTTTAGAATGCGATTGCGGCTTACAGTATATAGGAAGGACAAAGAGACCACTCTAGAAGTGTATCAGGGAACATGTGCAGAATATAAAAAATGGTTTCCCGAAACATAGTGTGTCAAAACACTTCCTGAAACAACATAATAAAGATCCATCGGGTTTAACATTTTGGGGGATCCAGAAATACACAAAACACTGGAGGGGAGGAAGTAAGATTAAATCCTTGAGTCAAGCAGAATCCCGATGGATCTATATTATGCATACGCAAGTACCTTACGGATTAAATGTGGATTTTGATTTAAATTGTTTTATTAGTGACTTTTAATTATACTGGTATTAATTATAATTATTATTTTATTAAGTAGCCAAGGAGTAAGAATTAGTGGCTATTTAGAGATAGTTTCGGATTATGACTGTGCTTATATATTTTAGAATATTCCGGTATGTTAGAGAGATAGATTTATGGTTTTATATGTTATATTAATAAGGTATGGTTTTTGTGAACTCGGACCATGGGTATATTCACATGATCACTATAAATTAGATTTTATATGGGAACATTATCTCTCGATATAATATATATGCCTATATGGCAATTTTTGAAGCAATTAAATTTATATAGGATCCTTATGATTAAGTTATCAGATCAATAATGTGTTCTCTTTTTAATTTTTAGTGAGAAGATAGAGTAGATATAGATGGCCAGTTCTAATATATATGGTTTTAACTTTTTTTATTTTTTATATATATTTTTTTTATATTTTTAATAAACATTCAGTTCAGTGGTATTCTATGTATATGTGTGTATGGTGTATATACATATATATATTTTTACTTGGGGTTTTTTTCTATATTAGATCTCTGTATTATATACATTAATGGTATGTTTATCTAATTAATTTTTTCCTCTGTCCCTTTTGATATTAGTAATGAGATGGGTTTTTTAATAAATCAAGTAGGTTAATATGTAAGTTTTTAATGTAATTTTAATAAACAATCTAATGTATTTTTATCTAAGCACTGTATTGTATATTACCATGAAGGTATATATACCGAAGTAGATATATTATATATAGCTACTAAGGGAGAAGGTATGATTAGGTTATCTCCCATGAATGGGGTTAGGTTTGTGGGCTCCGGTAAAATGGCCGCCGGGAGCCCGCCCTTCAATTGGGAATGGTGATCTGACCATTCCCTATATAAACACATAATGGCACTGGGGGGCGGTACCCTGATGAAGTCACGACGCACGTGACGCAACGCGTCGGAACGCTATTCCCAGCCCAGAGACACATCACTTCCGGTCACGTGGGGACGTATGTCCGAGCACAGCGGCCATATTTGTTTCCCTATTTTACATGTGAATGCACCCATGGAATGAGGAGGATTGCGCTTTTCAATGAGAAAACACATGTGAGTGGAAACAGTATGTTATAAGGAGTGTCTTAAATAAACGGTATTACACTATGGGAAGCTCTGTTTGTGTCCTATATGACGTTTGAGAGGAGGTGGAGTGGAAGTCCTGTGATTCCTTGCTGAGCTGCCTGGAAGCAAAGGATTGCCTGGAGGAGAGCTATAGCCTTGTGGCCCTCTGTGGGTCGAGGTGGGGAGGTGAGCAGGCATTGCTGCCATTGGAGGATTCCTTCTTTTGAGCACTAGAAGTGAAGATCACTGAGTTGTTTTCACCTTATTGCATGGACTTTTTTTGTTCATTTATGGACACATTTTTATATTTAATTATCACAAGATATAGTGGATTAAATATTTAATAGTTCGATGTATGGTTTGTCACAATTAATTATTAATCACGTAAATTTGATTGAGAATCACAGTTTATGAATTTCTGTTTTATAGGTTGTCACATGTATTATAGATAGCATTATCTTATTTTTTTGAATATTATAATCACAGATTTCGATTTTGCATCACTGTTTTATTTGTATTATTATGGATTTTTATTTCGCATCACTGATTGATTTGAAGAATAATTAAGGGCATAGGAGTTTTTATATTTTATTCATTTATTATTCATTTATTTTCTATCACGGATTTATTTATCTTTATGAGGTATTTTTTCGTTTGATATATCTTTTTGTATGTATAGATATCCCACAGATGGTTATATATGTTCATTGGAGTATACGGAATTTATATATTTTTTTGGATAATATTATATTCAGTGTGTGTGCACATAGGGATTTATTTTAGCGCTTCACTATTTTGGTGTTTGGTACTCTATTACTTATTGGTTAAGGCAGAGTGATAGCAGCTGTTAGGATAGGGACTCATCCATATTAAGCGCAGGAGGATATTCCCATTTGGTCTAAATCGGCGCTTTTACCACTGGATGCGGTCACGGACTCCACGGTGCCTACTTTTTGTCCAGTTCTGATTACAACTTCCCTTAAATACCTGGTTATTCTCATTAGCGCTGATTTACTAGATTATTGACTGAATGTAACTCCCTTGTTGACCCGATTTAAAGATAAGGTTAATATATGGTCCAAATTCTGGTTATCTTTGGCAAGTAGATCGAATCTTCTAAAAATGATATTTGACTGTGCTCCTGTTGATGACTGTACTCTAAATGTGATGCTGCATTGCACGGCCTCCAGCTCCCTACCAGAGGGTCTCGAGGCTCAATCTTTTTGTAAATCAAATAAATCCTTTCCCACATATCGCTTAATGCATACAATTTGGATTAAGGGTTAAGTAGTTACAGCAGATTACGGTTCATACAGCCTATAATCACATACAGAACAATGCAACATTACCTGAACTAGCTAAATTACAATATGTTTCTAAAATGAAGGCTTATGGTATAACCCACTTAAGCATATATTTAGCAATGATCAACTTCTCTCCTTTGATATATTAAAGTCCAGATATAATTTACTGTCTACGATGTTATTTTACTACTTTGCAGTTAAAACATGCAGTTGCTGCTCAAAGCCCATTGACCTTCTGGTACTCCTCTCCTACCCCTATTTTTAACTACTTGCACTCTGCTACAACAACCAGGGGGCTCATCTCTCACTGCTATAACATGCTTCTGACGGACTATCTTGTAAAACACCCCAATAGGGCTAGTGGGCAATGGGAGCAATATATAGGGACTTTTGAGGATGACCAGTGGGAAGTTTCCGTGCACTCAATACATCTTAGCTTGTTGACGGTTCCCCATCGTATTTCTCAATTGCATATCCTACTTGGGGTTCATTATACTCCAACAAAATTGTGTACAATGGGGCTATGCCAGGACCCCCTATGCTGCAGATGTAAGCAGGACCATGGGGACCTGATTCATATGCTATGGCGATGACTAAAACATCATAGATATTGGGAGGAGGTGGTTACTACTGTTAATTTGGTGTTTCAAACTAATTTAACTCCTAAGCAATGCCTCCTGGGTATCTTAAACTCGGTAACGCAGGATACATTTATATTAGAAGCCCCTCCCAAGGCCTTGTTCCAGGCATGCAAGGTGATTCTTGCGCGCTGGACTTCAGATACTCCTCCCACTGTAGCTGACTAGAGGCCAGGGGCCGAACTCATGGGGCCCCCGGGCAATAGGGGATCATGGGGCCCCTGTGTCCTCACCCACACTCAAACCACTCCCAAAAAAGCCTATGAATGGTACCAGGGACATCTCATGGGGCCCCCTACTGACCCCGGGCCCTCGGGCAGTGCCCGAGTACCCAAATGGTCAGTCTGCCCCTGCTGGAGGCATAATATGGGACTTATTTTACGATATGATCTTTTAATTTACCAACATCATGGATGCTCAGGTAAATTTGAGAAACTTTGGGACGCATGGTTGGCCACTCCAGGTTTAGCCCCTTTTGATTTGATAATGCATAGGCTGTTGTAATTGTTTTCAATTTTAATTTGATTGTTCCTTTATAATGCCATCCTATGACCCTTCTGTATTGATTGATGGGGGAGGGGTACTCTTTGTTCCCTGTGGGTCCACTGTGGTGAGGATACTCCTATTGTTCTGAATGTGAGAAAATTACTATGTGATCTGACTGCATATTAACATAAGACTGTAATTTTGTAGAAACTCTTGGATTTCTTGTATAATTGGTGGCACTGGAAAGTTTCCTTTCTTATGTTGTTCTTTTTGTTAATGATTGATTCTCTGATACCATTCTTCACGGTCACTCACATGTAATCTCTCAGGGCCAATCACTTGAATGTGATCACTGCGTGAGAGATTATATGCAAGTGGCCACAATTAGCTGCAGCAGCTGGTAGCCCCCCATTGCTTTCAATGGGGTATCTTCATGCAGCTAATTGTGGGAACCCCCTCTTGGGTTCTCACATCCAGTCAGAGACAGGGTGCATTTGCAGGTGTGATTGCATCCTCAGCGTTTGTAAAGCGGAATTTCTGTTTTCTGCCTTCTCCTACCCCTTTTGGGCACTTTTTATTGGGGGAATCTGGTACCTAGAGCAGAAGACCCCCCCCCCCCATTTTTGCCTGCAGCTTTCTGGGACACATCAGAGATCCCAGGAAGCTGCAGGTCTATTTACACAGGACAGTGTGACTCGCGCATGTGCAGGGGGAAGCTGGCTGTGAAGCTGCAAGGAGTTACAGCCAGCTTCCCACACTAGACTTGGCTAGAACCAACCCGGGTGAGAACAGAGCTGGATCCCTGGACAGGTAAGTATCCTTTTATTAAAAGTAAGTAGCTACAGTATCTGTAGCTGCTGACTTTTAATTTTTTGAAGGGGGACTTAAGATCCACTTTAAATAGTCATATACAGTATGCAGTGTGTAGGCAGGTGCAGTCTGTACTCCCCACTGTAGGTAGCACTTGACCGAAGCAGCAATACAGAAGGGGAAGGAAGTCTTGGGGAACTTAATTCCTCTATAATTTTTTATGGTCACTTGAGGCAGTTGTTTGATTGGACACTGGTCCCCTTGTGACCTTCGTGGCTATCTTGGGTAACGGGAGAGCTTATTAAAGCCCCTGGCCCCCTGAATTGGCACACATTTGCTAGTGTATGGCCAGCTTCCCCTGTCTGTCAGGGAGAGTGCTTAAACTAGGGAAAGGTTCCAGAGGATTAAGGACAGCCAAGGGACTACGTCTACCTCCTTGGAGCAGCTCCCCTATTGCAGACGCTGTCAGCATTGATCAAGCCGCAGGATCACTGCTGCGAGTTTTGTATGTGGCACCAGACAGCTGCGATCACCCACCGGGCCTGGTTGTTCTTTACTGGAGCATTTTCAATACATATCCATAGCCTCTGTGTGTGTTCTCTCTGCCGCCACACCATGCTGCACCTTGCTCACAAATATATTGCTGTCTGGTGAACTAGTAAAGGATCTACCTGTAGCACATTAAATAGCTCAATTTTTGTGTGCTATAATGATTGAATATGGACTACTCAAAAACAATTCACTGGTGCATGAAATTCTGCTGTGGTCTTTTCCCATATACCCAATTATTCCTAACTGGAGATTTTCTCTTGCTTTCCACACAGCATAGATAAGGTGAAGCCAGGCTGTCAACCATACCCCACATGGCAAAGACACCACTGCTTGAGAACCATGTGCCATGTATGCTCTGTATACCTCAGTGGGCACAGAGAGTGGTTAGAGATGGAGATGAGGGCTTAGCTGCTGACTTTCTTAAACATTCAATAAAAGTACATTTTTCAATAAAAAAAATTTCTGTTGGATAGAATAAGGTTAGGGTAAAATCTATATCAGTTTTTGCCATTCAAAATACCCATTATTACATTGATAGGTTTGGTGGTTTTATGCAGCCTTCAAAGTCCACCTTCACTCACACCCAGGTCCCTTTCCCATTCCTCCTTCCCACCCTCCTTTTCTTCATAAAAAAAAAACAAAAAACAAAGAACCTGAAATAGCATTTTACACCTAACTAAATATGCCATTTATGTCCTTTCTGTGCTGCTTCCAGGAGTAGAGACCAGTCATCTAGTGCTGCAGTGTGTGTCTATGGCACCTTGCTCCTTAGGATCCTGAAGGGAACTGATTGCATTCTCTGGCAGCTCAGGTATAGCTCGAAGTAATCTCCCCTAGGCCTTCAGGGGTAGGTGGAGTACACCCAGAGACAGGGAGGGCTGACATTTCACCTTAGAACTTAGGAAGAACTCCAGAACTCTACATGCTGCTGGACTGGAAAAGGACCTTAATGTGGAACATCACTCTCTCACCATTGACTATTTTGAATCCTTATGCTGTTAGCTCTAGTAAATAGATAGGAAAGGAGATCATATTTACTTGTTTTAAACAGTTTTTTTTTTACATTTCTTCAGTTATTTCCTAGTTTCCATACCTAGGCAAATTATGTCATACATCCCAGGAATCTTCAGGAGGGGAGGAGGAGTTTTCTTTGCTAAGCACACCCTCTTGTCTGCATGCCTGAACTAAGAGCAGATGGATTCCAGGAAGTAATTGTTATATGAATCATCTGCCTTTACTCAAGATGGCCACAGCAAGAAATGCTAAGGGGTGTTTGATAAGTGATTTCACAGCAAAATAAAGCATGGGGACAAGGATGGATGGTTGAAGTTGCTTTAAATATAAAAAATGGAATTAAGGGCGCTTTTGATTTGTGGTGCTCAGTACAGTGTAGTTCCACTTTAACTCGGGACCAACCTCCTATCTTTTAGCAACTTTCTGCAGACATCGTGGGCAGATACTCCATCCTGTGTCCAGTCTTTTCCAGGACAGTCAAACAGCTCCTCTAGAGCCTCTACCCTGTATCCAGACAGGAAAAGCTGCAGGCCCAAGCACCAGGCCTAGTTACATAAAAGAGTCTTCAGGCAGGTATGCCTAAAGAGACAGCTTAGAATTACATGCACCTCTCAGGCCACAGCCCAAGAGGAATAGACCTTGCTCCAGTTTACCCCCAAAAATGTTTATACCCATTCCCATGATGCTCCACTGGCAATGAAGCTCCTAGTAGTTGGGTGAGAAAGCTACTGAAAGAAGGGAGAACTGATAGCCAGGCTAATCTTAGAGAGAACTAACCCAAGACAGACTACAAATTAGCATTGACTGATTACAGCCAGACAGTTTAAAGTCGACCCGACACTCCTTCTTACAGCAGAGTGGCTACTGTAACGATTGTGCGTAATAGAGACATTGAACCTGTACATGAGAGCCATTTTTGTTTTTTCATGAGCAATGATCTTCCTCCCCACCCTCCTCCTGAAAACTGGAGTTTGTAGCTGTAAGTTATAATGAACTTCAAAAGAGCGTCTTATGTTAATTAAAACACAATAGATGCCAGAGCCTAGGCCTGGATGCCAGCTGTAAACAGCTAATTAGTCTTGGGAGGATGTCTGTTTTCATGAACCATGGAAAACACTTTCCTCTGCCCTACTGTAAAACAATAACTCAAGCAGTCACACATGACCTGTAAGGCCATGAAGGCTCTTGGAATCCACATGTAACAATTCCATATAGAATTCAACAGGAGCAGGGCACATTAATATTAGGTATATATTTGAATAGGGAATACCATACCGAACAAATCAAGATCATACATAACTATGTTAGCACATAGGAAAGGGGAGAAAGCAGTCTCTTCCCTCGTGAGTGACAAAGGTGCGCTGTGTTTGGTATCCCTGGGTTCAAAATCTAATTCTGAATAATAATCTGTCAGTTGCTAGAATACCACTTGCACGTATTGGAAGTTGTTAATATTAGTATGAAACTGTAGTTGGGACTTGGTCATAAATTTGTTGATCTCCTAACACCCATCCCCTAAACCAGATGATTGGTCAGTTGTTCTCGGGAGACACCCCTTTGATATAATAGGGACTAACCGGATCTAGTAAGGGAGCTCTCATTTAACATCAACCAAGGAACATCTTAACAGACTTGAGAGCCAAGGCAAGGTTTTTGCTGAGACAATTGGACTCTGCTAAAACCAAGGACTTTGCAAGTATTCTGCCTTCTTAACTCCTTTCTTTTATTTCTCTGTTTTATTGTTTTCTTTTTTTCTTTGTAACATCCCTTTCTGTAACTATTTTATTTGCACCCTTTAACTATTTCATTAATAAACTCTATTTTGAAAAGTGTTACATCTATCTCTAAGGCTTTTAATGCAGACTAAAGAATCCCTGTCTCTTAAAGTGCTACTGTATATAATAATCCTCTGAATATACTTGTCTGTGTGTTACGGACGTTTATAGTTCACATTTGTTCTAGCTAACATTGAGAAGAGTTGATAGGCCCAAAGCTATCTGGTGGCAGTTCGGAGTTTGAAAGGTTAATTGCGTAACTAACCTAACCCAGTGACAATTGCTCTCAGGCTGCTGGCACCTAGATTGAGTTGGAAAATCTTTGTGCAGGGTTCAGCTGAGAGTAGCATTGTTTTTCTTTTAGATCAGGAATGGCGTTTATTAACGTTGAGTCATACAAATATCAAAATAAAGGATTCTGCTGGGGTTCTCACATCTAATCAGAGACAGGGTGCATTCACAGGTGTGAATGCACCCTAATACTGACTGGTAATGAGTTGAGATCTCTTTACCTGTTTGTGTTAAGGAGGAAACAATTATGATTACAAAAATGAAAATTAAGGTGCGAAAAGAATTGCCGGCAGGTAGAGTTATTTTTGTTAGAAGAGACTTTGTATTTCTCTTTGGCTTACAACAAAAAACTTTTTTTTATTTTTCTTCTAGTATTTTTTTTTTTCATTTTTCAAATTCTTTCTATGTACATTGCCTGTGGCGTGTGTCAGTGCAGTGCATGCTCTCGGGCCAGTCCTGGCAATTGTAGGAAGATGAGAATGTAGCTTTGTGACGTGACAATTAGAGATGAGCGAAGTATTCAAAAATTCGATTCGGCTGATTCGGCGAATTTCAGGAAGAAATTCGATTCGCTACGAAGATGACTTATAAAAAAGGTTTCTAGGCTTCAGAGAGCCTTTAAATTAGTGCAGAGCACTGTACCTTTAATTTAAATGCGCTTGGAGATGAGGAAGGAGAAGGAGAAGAAGGATAAGGAGAAGGAGAAGGATGAGAAGAAGGAGAAGGAGAAGGATGAGAAGGAGAAGGAGAAGGATGAGAAGAAGGAGAAGGAGAAGGATGAGAAGATGGAGAAGAAGGATGAGAAGAAGGAGAAGGAGAAGGATGAGAAGGAGAAGGATGAGAAGAAGGAGAAGGATGAGAAGAAGGAGAAGGATGAGAAGAAGGAGAAGGATGAGAAGAAGGATGAGAAGAAGGAGAAGGATGAGAAGAAGGATGAGAAGAAGGAGAAGGAGAAGGATGAGAAGAAGGAGAAGGATGAGAAGAAGGATGAGAAGAAGGAGAAGGAGAAGGATGAGAAGAAGGAGAAGGAG